>NC_042495.1:38311801-38315596 GCF_005508785.2 Acyrthosiphon pisum | reverse complement strand
TCTAAAATCAAAAATGACAGCACCCTATTGAAACTAGCGAACGAAAATTTGCGTACGTTTGTAAGACGGAGACAACACATGCGGGTGCGACGTCCTCTTAAGTGTTGTTAGCTTTATTATTAGAGTGGACATTATCAAACTTAAAGGTGTGAACATTATCAGAGTTTTCTCATTGTTTTTTACAATATTTTTATTTTTATGTGAGTTATGAGCATTTTTAAATGTTAATATTTTACAGACTTATAACTCACATAAAAATTTTAATATTGCAAAAACTCAACAAGACAGACAGCTTGGATAATATTCTTACTTTTAAGTCTGATAAAAAGGAAATTAACTGTAATATTTAAGCTAACAACCAACTTGAATTGCTGAACTTAATTTTTGAATTATGTGTAAGATAGTAAATACATGGGTACCACGTCTTCTCAATAAACATAAATTCAAGTAAATTATATATTTTGATGATTATTTAATCTTACTTTAATACAAAATTTAAAATATATACATTATTCACTTGAGATTAGGTCATTGTCATATACACATAAGCACTCCCAAGAAAAAATGTTGTTTAAATGTGTTATAATATTGTTAGTGTATCTTAACCAATTGAAATAACCTACAATTAGCAATATTTTCCATATACCTATTTATTACAAATATAATCTACAAGCAAAATCATAAAATATGTACTCCAAGTATTTTTAAATTAATTGCGTTAGTTAATATAGGTTTATATTACAGTGGTGTATTGGTAAATATATTTATGAGTATACGCACTAATAAAATATGTATGTAAACTAACAATTTTTTTCTCGCTCTGCTAGAAATACATTCATTAATCCCAAATACGTTTCGAACTTCTAATTAATATTACCTTCAAATTATATTATCATAAATAATGTTATTGCAATTACATGAGTAGGTACATAGCTTTTAACATTATTTTATTATATTTTTAATAATAAAACAAAATCAACTTGAATGTCAAGATAATAAAATAACAATAAAAAACTAAAAAAAAATAAAAGAATATTATGTTAATAATATTAATATTATACAATCTATTATAGAATTTTCCACAAAGATGTTTTGTCTTCAATATTGGGTTCATTGGTGTTCAATATATTTGTTCCTGTATCATCAGCAGCTCTATGTTGGCTAATTAGCCATGACTTAAAATATACTTCTGGGTTCCATTAATTCAGAGGTGGACCGTTTATATTTAAACTAATAAATCAAATTCTTTGAATTTAAAAATTAAAACGGACACCAGTGTCAATACACCTGACGAGTTACATTTTACGCACTTGTAGTTTTTTGAAAGTTTAAATTGTTTAAGACTTACATTTTAGGGAAAATGATAAATAGAAATAATAATAATAAGCCATTCAATTTGCCCATGCCTGATAAACACTTAATAGCGTCAGTGGTTACCACTTAACAACATACAACACCGCAACACACACATATGACGCGTTTACTAAATTGAACTTGAAATACATTAAACACGACGAATATTGTTATATTCAATACTTCAATAGATAAATAATTCATTATAATATCATAACAATTATTTTCTATGAACTAATATTTAATAAATAAGTTTCAGCTTTTATTTGGTTCTCAGGTTATTTCAGGAGCGTACACCTGTAAAATGAGATTTTACATTGGGTATACGCCGAAAATCTGCTGACAGGTATACAGCGTATACCCGCATATCCGTACCAATACACCCATGTATACATACATGAATCATATATTATGAAGGTTGGTGAAAATAAATGATAATGAATACTACTCACTTAAAATCCTTTAAGCAGTCGACACAACAGAAGCTAACTGCAAAATTTTTTCGTTTACATTCATATTGTATGTGTTTTTCCACTTTCGGCTTATTCACAGAATCGCCACAATTATTACAAGTAAATACAACCATGATCTAAACTACAAAAATATAATAGGTAGTTAAGATACGCAATGATTTAAGATAAACAGATTAGTGAAAGACGTGCCAAATTTAAAATTATTAAATATTGAAGAAACCAGTCAACTTACTTACTTGGCTACCTCAATAGAAAAAAAATAGCAAGTAACCAATATATATTATTAATTTAATTCTCTATCGAATCAAAATAATAAGCAATTGGAAATAGGCACGTGCTAAATAGTAAATAGTGTGGTCCTCGATTCAGCAATATACTCTACAGCCGCGGTACTAATAACTTACTAGTAACTATTTTAGTGAACTTCAGTTAGCGTTCCAACAGTCAAAAGAACCAGATAAAAATTAAGATGATCGATACAAATGATACATTGTACATGTACCAAATTTGAAAACTTAAATAAATAATAAATATTGAAAATTTAAATCCGCCATCGGCCGTCCACGTTTTTTTAGAAGCGCTATACTCTATGAAGTATGAGTAGATAACTGATAAATGATAATAAATAATCATCAATTTTTTTTTATAGTGATAACTGATAAGCCGATAAGATCTACCACGGTTTAAGATATACAAGGAGGGATACCACCATAGATAATATAGATATCTTTATTCTCTTTGGCTACCACCACGGAAAGGGTTGGGATGCGTCGCATATTTTTAATATACTTGTCCCGCTTCAATCTTTGGCGGGACGTAAATGTCACGATTTTTGTGCGTTTTTTAAATTTTTGTCCCGTGTCCCGTTTTACAAGCCATCGGGTTCAGAAAATCCCGATTTTTTTATAACTACTTGGAGCCAAATATTTGTAGCAGGGAAGTTAGTTATTTTGGGTAATCAAGTTACATTACTAATTCCTTATCAAAATTGAACTAAGTTATTTTTAAGTTACTTTTTTTTTATTTGGTCAAGTTACATTACTTTTGAGTTTAAAAAGTAACTCAATTACAATAGAAGTTACTTTTTTTTAAATATCACTGGAGCTTAATAACCATGTTGTCAATATGACAATACAATATAAACTAAATAATGACAATCAACAATATGATATTATTAACAAATACTTATTGTGCTTATACACCAGCGTTTCCCAAATAGTGGGTCGCGACCTACTACCGGGCCATAAAATTTAATACCGGGTCGCAAAATTTAATGAAATTCTCCTATTAAATTTGTTATTTATCATTTTCGTTTGATAATTTAAACTTTTAAGTAAAAATAAATTCATTAATACGAATAACTATGATTTACAACATAAATGTCACGCCGCGTAAAAACTGGAAATAACGAGGCTTTTACAATGCTGACAGCATTTCAAAAAGAGAATAACTTGCTATATTATCTATCAAGTTTCGTGCCACATGATACATCAGCTCTTATTCAGGAACATTTGCAAGGACTGGAAGCTAATCTAAAAGAATATTTTCCTCCAATTAACAGTAACAAAGCATGGATAAGAAACCCATTTTCAATCAATATTGAAACAACTTTTTCGGACTTAAATGTTGAATCATTTATAATTGAACTCTCGTGTGACATGGCCAGTGGCGTAGATACGATTTTTTTCTGGGGGGGGGGGGGGGGAGTTAAAATATATTTATGATACAAATTACAAGTTATTAGTTAAACTAAACGTCATTTTTAATTTGTTTCAAATTGGTATTAGTTATAAATAGTTGCAATAGTTTTATATTAGACTGTTATAATAATTCATAAAATAAAATCCACTCGACGTCGTTATTGCTGTTTTTGTCGATTTTATAATTGGTTATTATACCAGTAATAGTTATCGAGGCCTACCTATTATAAAATTGTTATTGACGATAATTTTGTCGACTTGTCGTGCTA
>NC_042495.1:38310836-38311751 GCF_005508785.2 Acyrthosiphon pisum | reverse complement strand
CCAAAACAAAATACCAATATAAAAAAGATTTTTGTTTGGGGGGGGGGTGGAAATCCCTTACACCTCCCCCCCATCACTAAGCCACTGGACACGGCACTCAAAGACATATATAAGTAACGGCCATTAATAGATTTTTGGTTATCTTGTCGTCAAGAGTAGGTACCCAGTTGTAGCAGAACAGCAATAAAATTTCTAATGCCTTTTGTCACGACCTATAAGTGTGAAGCAGGATTTTCAACACTCGTGTTCCTGAAGAATAAATACAGGAATCGGTTGGAAGTCGAACCGGACTTAAGAATAAAATTAACGTCCTTTCCAGCAAACTTGGAGTTCCTGGTTAAAAATAAACAGCTTCATACTTCTCATTGATATATCATAATTATTACATTGTAGTTTCAAAATATAAATTAACGCTTTAATTTTATTATAAAATTCTATGTAGATATTCAAATGTATTTTATTTTGCCTTTTATTACATAATGATAAACGTAAAATATTTTGGTGGGACACGAAGGTGAAAAATATAAATTACCGGGCCAGCCCAAACAAAAGTATGGGAAACTCTGTTATACACTATTATTTTTATTAATTATAGTTCCAAGTTCCAACAACGCTCAGTAGTGGATCCAGAAGTCACCCAAAAGGGAGAGGGGCGGTGAATTTTTTTTAGTTTTCATTTCTATGAATGTCAATAAAATTGTATTTGTTGTGTAAAAAATCTTGAAAATTTAATACAAGGCTCCTAATATATTATTACAATGAAATTTGAAAAATATTAAAAATCCAATTCACAATTTTTTTATAAGGATTTAAAGTTCAAAATTACTTTAAATATTGATAAAATACGTACAATTTACGAAAATTTGCAAATTATTTCGAGTTAGAAATTCATAAAAATTTTTCTTTTTAAATCTA
>NC_042495.1:38309729-38310736 GCF_005508785.2 Acyrthosiphon pisum | reverse complement strand
TTTTTTATCAATTCTAACTCAAAATAATTTGCAAATTTTCGTAAATTGTACGTATTTTATCAATATTTAAAGTAATTTTGAACTTTAAATCCTTATAAAAAAATTGTGAATTGGATTTTTAATATTTTTCAAATTTCATTGTAATAATATATTAGGAGCCTTGTATTAAATTTTCAAGATTTTTTACACAACAAATACAATTTTATTGACATTCATAGAAATGAAAACTAAAAAAAATTGAAACTGAAAATGTCCTTAAACAGGTTGAAACAAATCAAAATTTTTTAAAAAATTTATCGTTTATAGCAAATGCTAATATAAACAACCAGCGTGGTTATTTCATATATCAACGGTGGTATTTTGTTTTAAAGTTACACCTAAAACCAAAGTCGATTTTGCGTGAAAATCCCCGGTTTTCATTAATTTTTTTTTTTTTAATTAATAAATCTAGACATCTAGCTACAATCTTACAATCTACAATCTACATTCTATAAATAAAGTTATTATAAATTTTACTATTAAAATATTCCAAAGTATTATTCTGTATTATTCACATACAAACAATTACATAGACAACCCATCCCACCGACCTCTAATTAAAGGTGTATAGCGGGCGCTACACCTCTACTCTGGGATAGCCACCACTGATATACATAATACTTATATTTACAATATATGCATTATCTATATTATAATAGTACAATGTACCTATCCGCATTCTGAAATGAACATTTTTACCCAACCGTACAAAATATCTGTGTTCTAGAATGTACCTTTTTAACATTTTGCACTTTTAATGCTCGACTGTGCCAAGTAACTTAGAGCCTTAGAACAGTTTTGAACAGATGTTATCCATTTCTAATATTTTACAGGTACCTTTATTGCTACATCAGGATTCATTTTTATTAGTTTTAGCTTGCAAAATGATTGGTACTGGTCCTGCCACAGTAATTTCTGGCATTATAAGAAAAATGATGCAAGCTCTTAAAACGTCTGGAAAACTACGT
>NC_042495.1:38309196-38309629 GCF_005508785.2 Acyrthosiphon pisum | reverse complement strand
TTTTTTTTTTTAATTTAAGCTATTCAAAATTATTAAATTGTTCACTTATTTTCGGCCTTTTATCAAAATAAACATATTTTGATGTGAACAAAAAAAATTGTTTCTTTTTTTTCGTTTTGTCGAGTGTATAATTAATTGTTACAGATTTAACGACTAAAAAATCGTTAAAATATATATTTTAAATAAAAAACTCGTTAGTCGATTATACAGAGTATAATGACCGTAGACCTGCAGTATAAACGCTACACGGATATTATAATATGTTCCAAGAAATATTTAAGCCATCAAACACTAGAGGTGACGAATGACTGCGGAATAAATCTTATAAAAACGCATTACACCGGCGGATACGACATGGACGGTTATATACACCATACAAGAATTGTAAATAATATGGTATTATGTAGAACGTGTGAAGTGAACGTTAAGGGGA
>NC_042495.1:38297341-38308917 GCF_005508785.2 Acyrthosiphon pisum | reverse complement strand
TATATCAATCGGTACGTTGGAAATTGATCACGTCTATAATCCTATGTTTCACGTGTGTTAGACAAAGACAGAAAATCGCCGCTTCCAATCCCCTTAAGATACATAATATTATATTATTATTACTTCTACTTACCAACTATGAACTAATATACTTAAATACCTATGTTACACCAGTAACTAGTAAGTGATCTAGCGTGAGTGTGTGTCTGTGAATAAAATAAATAGCGGAGCGCTCCCATAGGTACGTGCACGCACATGTCAATAATGTAGCACTTTACACAACAATTACAAATGTGAATTTCAGTGAAACACTGAAACTTAGTTTCGTATTTCCAATAATATAGCTCACTGAGTGATACTATATAATATAAACTATAAATATTAATAAATGTGCACAAACAATTAACAAAATTACCTAAAAATTACAATAATTATTGCTCAAAAAAACGCCAAAATTGATAAAAATGCAAATTAAAAGTTTTTCAGTTTTTTGATGTACCTATCTCGTGGGGGGTGGTCAGTAATCAGGCCACATTTTATTTACCTGTTTCGTATAAACTATTTGTTTACATTTTACTACCCGAATAATGGGCCACAAATGAAATCTATATTTTTAAAGTGTACCCGGAGATTGGGCCATTAATGACAAATGTGTAGCATAAAAATATACGGATATAAATAACGCTTATTAACTAATTTTAGATTCTGAGTGGAACGATAAATGTATTAATTTTACAATGATGTGCTTTTTTTTTTTCGTGTCTGTGTTCACGATAAGTAGTCGAAAAAATGCTTCGATTTTCAACTTCATTATCTTGTTAAATGGGAAAATTAATGTTGTTGGTGTATTCGGAAAGTCAAATTTTAAAATTCCCAATAGTTTTCAAAAACGCCGAAAAAAATAACATAACAATTAAGGAAAAACGGGAATTTTCACGCAAAATCGGTTTTCCACAAAATCGATTTTGGTTTTTGGTGTAACTCTAAAACAAATGAACGTATAAACATGAAAATTTCACTGGTTAATTATATTTGCATTTTCTATACACGAAAAAATTTAAAAAATATTTTGATTTGCTTAGAACTGTTTAGGATCACTTTCTGTTTCTAATTTTATTAGTCTTTTTTTTCTATAAATGTCAATAAAACTTTATTTGTTGGGTATAAAAGATTGAAAATTTAATACAAAGCTCCTACTATATTGTAACAATGGCATTTGAAAAATGTTAAAAATCCCTAGTCACAGTTTTTATTTATAAGCATTAAAAGTTCAAATCTTGACAAAATACGGAAAAATCATAAAAATTTCTTTGTAAATCTGAGATTTTTAAATGTAATACAAGATTATTCATAAGTTTGTCTACCTTTATGAAAAAATAAAAATAAAAATTTCACTTAACGTTTATATTTTCATTTTCTATAGGTACACTATACAATTTTGAAAATATTTCTACTCTTTTTGAGCTGTTTCCGGACATTGTCAGTTTTCAATTTTTAGTTTTTTTTTTCTATAAATATCAATAAAATTGTATTTTTTGTGTAAAATTGCGTGACTATTTAATGCAAGGCTCCTGATATATTGTTACAATAGCAGTTGAAAAGTATTTAAAATACATATTCAAATTTTTTTTTATAAGCATTTAAAGTTCAAATTTTGACAAAATTTATCTATTACGGTGACCCACTTGTAACCTACTGTACAGCAGAGTGAAATTCACTTACACACCTTTTTTTTACTCGTCTTGAATTGGAAAAAATACTAAAGGAACATATGAATTTCTTTATAACAATGAATAGAAAATAATTGATGAAAATGCTTTTCGCAGTAATCAAAAGTGAAGTCAACATAAATAGATTCTAACGAAAATAGGAAATTTAAATTTGTTATAACTTTATAAACAACTTATGTATGACATATTAATTTAGTGGTCCAATTACCGGATACAATAATAAAAAAAATCATTGAAAATAGTGGCCTAATCACCGGTTCTATATGTTATAAATGTAAAACTGTAGTGGCCCAATATTCGTCACCTTTTTTAAAAAAAGGTTAATTAGGGCCCAATTCCGAGTCGCCCGCTCATGACTCATCATCAGAGCTCGACACAATATTGTGTACGGCCACCACTTACTAGTTACGGGCCGCGGCGCGCGAGCCTGCTGAATGTTTGTATTCTATTAATCTATTTGTTATGTAAGGAATATGTTTAAGTGTTTTGACAAGGGTGGTTTAGACGTTTAGTGGTTATAAGGGGGAGGGGCAGCGGTTTAATATACTCAAAGATAATATAATAACAACGGCATTGTATTTACGGAGGTACTACTCGCAGCAACTATAATAATATAATTCAATAAAATAATAATGATCATTTTAATTTGGCATCTATGATCTATCTAATAATTAAACTAGCTATTGATATTATATTGTTGTGTTGGCTGGAATTACCGATGTGAACAAATTAAAAATTGTGCTGGCTATTAGTTATTACGCATATTATCCATTACCTACTTGTATAATAACGAAATTAATAGTAACATTTTATTTCATGTGACTCAGTTATTGGAATTCTTTTCAAAGTCATAACTTCAATTTTTCTTTATATAATCCAACATCAATTTATTATTATTATTTAATACTTTCAGAGACAATATTTTTGTTAAATTATTGTTTTCAGAAAATTAATTTTAATGTTTTCTTATTTAATTATTAGGGAATTATCTTTCAGGATACAAGAATATATCATATTAAGAAACTATTTTAATTCAGATATATTGATGTTTCTTAATATACACCTCAAGCTTTAGCTATACTCAAGAAATACAATTGTATAATGGATTAAAAATGATGCGTGAATACAATTTAAATCGTATGACTAATTATGTTGTTAAGCTATGCAGGATACAAGAAAATAAATCTACGGCGATAATGGTGGTAGGTTGGTTTAGTTTAATTTATTTATTTTTAGGAATAATATTAACTGTATCTAATTTGCAACAATTGACTAGAATTAGAATAATAGTGTTACTATATTATTAAGTAATTAGTACTTATATATTATGTATAGGTAGAAATAAAATACAGCCGTGTTAAATTCAGTAAGCACATAAAATATAATATTTACTTTATGTAGGTATGGAGAGCTATTTTGTAATTTTTGTAATTTACCTTTTTTCTCTGGCACTGCAGGTTTTCGTCTTAAAGACTACCGATATGATGCACGTCATGAATTTAATACGGCCCAGGGGATATTGGGTAATTTTCGGTTAACGAAAAGATACATTATTAAATCTATGTCTTTATTTTTTAACCTGCATTATTATATTGGCTAAAACAATGTAATGTGACAATAACATAATACATTTCCAATGGTTTCTCAATTTCTCTCTTTTATCTGTCACCGCTCAGAATCGTTTTTCGCATACAATGATTATGATATTATATAATTGAATTCAAATGAAATACAACCCATAATACAATGACCCACTTGTAACCTACTGTACAGCAGAGCGACATCCGCTTACCTGCTTTTTAAATATAATATAAACATAATACTTTTTACGAATGGCTATAATTCGTTGGAAAATTAAAATTCATATATTAATTATTCGCTATGTGTACTGTATAGCTATTGTACACACGAATGTCGGAATGGCCTGTCGATGATCATTATCGCGATAAGCCCATCAATAATAGAGTAATAGACAATAATATAGGTAAGGGTAAGTATAACAATATAGAATGACTGCTTTTTTTATTTTTAAATCTAAGATTTGAATATGTAATACAAAGTTCCTCATCAGTTTGTTTACCATTATCAAAAAAAAAAATGTCTACAAGAAAGTCAAATTAAAATTTTATGAGCATTTGAAGTTCATATTTTTTTGAATACGTAAGATCACGAATAATTTCATATTAATTTGTTGTTTAAAATGTTCAATTTTTATAGCTAGGTAAGGACTGAAATTTTAAAACAAGGTTTTTCATTAGTATTTTACATTATAACAAATAATACTAAAAATATATTAACATAATATTTCTTATAGACATTTGAAGTTTGAAGTTCAAGTTTGGAGGAAATTTTATATTTAAACGAAGATTTAAAAATATATTATTTGTGGCTACTTGAAACTTTTAATGTATATTCAGAAGCAGACTGGCAACAGAAATTATTGCCCAATTTTGGTTTAATAGTAAAATATTTATAAGTTATCGGCCAACATTTATTCAAGCAGCCCAACTATTTGACAAGCCCAGACGAGGATCGCACCCGCGTCACCCTAACCAGTCCACTCCTGTGTATATTATTATGTTTTATAGGTACCTACCTATTATGGAATTTTCAGTATTTAGCTCTATTTACCTATAAAATATAACAATATAGGAACATTAAAATATCGCTGAATGATACTGTCTTTGCGCAGGCATTCATAATATAAAAATGCCTAGGACTTATAGTTGAAGAGCAGTTTAAGTGATCTGAATCTCTGATCATAATTTACATTCAATATATTTCAACATCAATTCGGAAGTTATTTTATATTTTTAAGACCAAGATATATTAAGCACGCAATTTAACTAAAAATAAGTAACTCGAATGCAAAGGTGGGCATTAACTTGTTAAAAAGTTAAAGTTAAGATTAAAACTTAACTAGTTAACTATTTTTGTTTTTAACTTATTGACTTATTCAGTTCAAATTGTTATTGTTGTAACTTAACTTTTTACGGTTAATTATCATTGTTAATTTTCTTTTCGTGTCATGTGTACCAATTATAGACAATACTGATTCGTTGACACTTTTTCGATTTTGGTAATTAATTTTCGAATTATATTTTAATATAATCTAATTTTTTACACAGTGTTTAAAGTCTAGGTAAGTGTTTGTGTGTAACAAAATACTAGGGCAGTTTATAACTTAAAAGTAATGTAACTTGAAAAAACTTTTTTTTTACTGAGTTAAGTTTATTTTATTTTCTATTTTAACTTTAAACTTATCAAGTTAATTTTTTTTATTAACTTTCAACTTAACTGAAGACAATTTAATGGCATTAACTTAACTTGTCACAATTAATTATTTTCATTAACTTGCCCACCTTTGCATCGCTTTCATTTGGGCGAATGAACCAAAATAACGTATCGTTTGGACGAATTTATGCATATCATTTGGGTGAAATTTACATGGACCCCTATTTATCTAATACATCCTATGGGCGAGCTATAAATATATATTTATCTAAATTTATATACTAATACATTTTCCTCCCCATTTTTAGAGACTTAGGACACCCAGTTAACTCTAACTGATATGGTTAAAAATGTATTATATTGTCATATAATTTATTATCTCAACTAAATTTTTTTCATTAGTATAGTATCTCATGCCCATTTTAATAAAATGTGTTATATTCTCACATAAATTCTCATAATATTGTATTAAAAATTCTAACTAATTTTTTTATTAATATGATATCTCATGCCCATTTGTTTAATATAATCGATTATTGTTAATTTTCCGGGTTGATATTCGTCCCATGATTTTATGTATAATCTTGTTTTTCTTTAGTATTTTGACGTAATATATAGATTTTTTATTTGTTGAATGATTTAATTTTTAGTAAGGTTTCTTTTAAATTTCTTTTAAAATATTAATTACTTGATAAATATTAGGATGTGGATGATAAAATTGTGAGTTGTAATTACTGTGAAATGATTCAGGTCCGTTAGTAGTACGAGGTTCGTTAGTTGGTTCTTTTGTCCACACCCGAAACGATATAATAATAATTTTTAGATGTAATAAATATTATAAAAACTTTTGTATACCTCCCTAGTAGTATGTTACTTCCCTATTATTGAATAATTTATAAATTCGCCTAAATGATCGGTTAATTTCTCGCCCAAATAATAATATATGCTTTACTCAGGTAAATTTTTGGTTATTCACCCAAATGAATGACGCTCAATTTAACTTAACTTTAACTTTTTAACTCATTATACCGTTTGACTCCAGCCAAAAAATTATAAAATGTAAAAAAGCATATCCAATTACTTAATTTCATGATGACCTTTTTGTCCGTCAAATTATGTGTTTGATAACTGCGTGTAAATATCAGTTGTTCCAAGAAATTTATCGATAAAAATAATCTAGTGCATCGCTCGTACACCAACATGTGTGTATTCATAGAAGTTTAAATCAGGGGTTTCCAACCTTTTTTTAGAGGAATAGAGCGGTTGAGAAATTGAAGAATAGATAGACTTATTTAAAAAAATTAACTATTGTTTGTATACTTTTTTTATTTTTAGTTAGAGTTAGTACTTAGTGTTAGCATATAGGTATGAATGACTGTTATAAGCTGTTACGAATAACACCAAAAGAAAATAATAATTAATTTTATTTGATTAATTCAATAAATTAAAAACAACGAAAATAATATAATAAATATATTATTTTCAAAACATTAATTAGCTCGGTGGGCCAGTGAAAAAATCTTGGCGGGCCGGATCCATGTAGGAGACCCCTGGTTTAAACGATATAAAATAAAAAATATAATATAAAACCATATACCTTAGTAATTAGTAAAAATGGTATTCCTAACGCTAATATTGTTCGACCGTTGTCCTAGATCCTTACACATGCACATCATAAACAACGTAGTAATAAAATATTTGTAATTTATTATGTATGCTTGTCGAGAGGTCTGCAATCCACTGCAGGTGGATTTAGGATTGCCTACCTGAAAATATACTGTTTGCATAATAAAAAGCGTGTCTCACGGGCAATGCTGATCGTGATGGCTATAATATAATATAATTGAATGTCTCTCTGACTGAACGACGTAACGCCTAAATAATGATAGCTTGAGGCTTGCAATTTACATGGTATCTTCGTACCACCATGTAAGTGTGCACTAAGAAAGAGTCTTCCAAAATTCACATTTTATAAAGTGGTGCTTGCACAAGTATTTTGATATCCAAGATGATCGATGAAAAGTATTGAACACCATACACCGAATAATACTCGTAAATTAATAATATTGAATAAAGTTTGAGTCATACGAAGTTGGTAAATTTAACGGGCAACGAGTGCCAAATATACGTGGCACTCGACGTATTAACAGGCAACGAAGAACGATATATATATGTATATACTGATTTATCATTCTGATAAACGATAAAAGTAAAATATATTTATTAATTAATAGTTACCTATAGGTATTACAATTTTTTATCATTAATAGTATTTGATGGTGGAGCGGTGAGTGGCGCAGAGTACCTAAGGCTGTTTCTGTGTAGAAATAGTTATTTCTATCATGGTCCATGCCCCATGGGTATTATATCACTATTTATATTAATCCAACTGTTAGAGAAGTAACTGCGGAGAGGTCACTAAGTTAAGAAAAGGGTGTATTTCTATATTATAAAGTATATTATAAAGTATAATAGGTAGACAATATATTATAATACTATACTAGTATAATATACTATATAAAAGCGAAATGGAATTCTTTGTTACGGGTTGACTCCGAAACGGCTTGACTGTTTTAGCTCATTTTTTTTTTGTTGCGTTCGTAATATTGTCAGGACAAGGTTTATATGAAAAATAATTTTAGGAAAATCCACCAGAAAAGTAGGAAATCTATAAGAGGAAAAATACAACAGTGGCGTCATCTGTCCAGCAATAAAATAAACTAAATAATAATAAAATTATTTTATTAAATAAAATAGTTTTGTTATCTAATTTACTAGTAATTTATTTTCGATTTTTTCTATCATTAAATAATATTTAATATTATGTGCATTTACATATAATTTTTGTTTGATATAATAGTCGAATACTTCACTGAATTGGTTTTAATCATTTTTAACGGGCAACGGAGTGCACGGGGTCAGGTAGTTTGTTATATGCATGAATCCGGCGTTTAAAAAAAAAAAAAATAAAAATACTAGTAACTGATTATTTTCTTGGTGGCACAAAACGAAAAAACAACACAAGCGCGATAACCACGAATAATACCAGGCAGGCCGTTTTCGTTGTCAAATAACAAACTAGTATTCTCAGTCTAACAGTTAAAGCAAACGTTTAGGTACAATGTGCAAGAAACGTTCGTCGGGAGATGAAAAAACCAATAATGCCATAGGTAAGTTGTGTATATAATATTTTAATGTCATAGGTCCAGTGTCGTGTTAATGTGTAATGCCACCAGGGGCACTCAAATTTTGCCACTTCGTAAACTCTTCCCCATTACCGATCACTACAGAAAAAAATAGCTGATGTATAGTAAACTTACCGTGCAAGTAGCGTTTTGTGATATGATGATGATTTCCAGGTGTAATAAAGTATAGACTTGGTTGAATAAGTTTAAGATATTATAATTAGTTCTCCAGTAAAATATTTCAATTCAGTCCAAAAATTGACAGTTGCTATACTGTCTGATGTGAAGGTGTTCATCTGAACTCGGGTAGACCACCTCTGAATCCAGGCCGTTTCGGCTCCCGTTTTATAATGCTAACTGCCGTCCTTCCGTCTAACGACTATCCGCGTTCCTACGGATGGGGTGACCGTATAGGTACTGTCTTTTTGGATATGCCCACGCTTTATGATGAAACAACATTCCGAAGTGAAGTTATATACTTATATACTTTATCAGCGGTTCTTAACCTTTTGTAGACGACGGACCCCTGATGAAAGATTTTTAGAAATCGCGACCCCCACACCAAATTTTTTTCTAATACCTTTTTTTTACAAAACACCACATGTTATCATAACCAAAATTATAGTAATTATTTTATATTACAAATTACATAAGTAGACATAACAAAACATACACATTTATAATTATTTTTATTACAATTAATTTGTTTATAAAAATGTAATATAGGTAAGATTAAAATTGAGTACGATAGTGGCAGTAAATATAAGACTGCCGAGACAACAGTACGCATGTACATTTCGTATGAACAAGAAAAACTGATTACTTAATAAACATTAATGATACAATTATTTGGTGTATAATCTATATATTATATATGAAAAAAAAAAAATAATAATATAACAATATTGTAATGGTTCACATGCATACATGTCACTTATTGACGTATGTTATGTGTTAAGGCTTCCATGGACTCCTGGCATGAGTATCGCGGACCTCCACGGGACCGTGGACCACAGGTTAAGAACCACTGTAGGTACTATACAGTATGTCCCAGAAGTCTCGTATCAACCTTAGTATCTCCATGGAAAATCAATATATTTAAATGCAGTTTTTTTTACAGTCATAAGTATAGAAATTCTGATTGAATAGCATAATATTCGATTTTTTTTCAAAAATTCAAAAATTATCAAAAATTTTTTTTAGGAAAATAAGTTTATTAAATTTCCAAGATAGCCATTTTGTTGATCATATTTTTTAAAACTGTTAAAAAAAAAAAATATTAAAATTTAATGAAAATCGCCCAAGTTAGGGCTAATATTATTGTTTTTAATTTTAGCCGAAAAATACGGGACTTCTGGAACATACTGTATGCTAAACATTATATTATACTATATTATACCCGTTTATGTAGGTGGTATGTCTATGCGTCGTGTGTATATATTTATATATATAACACATATATCATATCATCATATATATACAATACACCATTATATACGTGAAGTGGTTTTAACGAAAGATTAAATGTCAAATGTGCGTCGTGTTTAATATAACACGATAATTTGGGTATTCGAATACGATCGTATATTCTAGTAGTATCCGGATATCATATATGTATAAGCTGTCCCCTTTCTTAGAAATTTGTATTACTGATCGTATGTTTCAAGGTAATCTGCTTTCTTAACCTGTTCAGTTGATATTCTATACTATATGAATATTTTATTAGTTATTTGGACCCAAGGCCAGCCTAGGTATTGTGTAATATTATTATTTCATTTTAGATTCTGAGCGGAGCGAAGAGTGTATTGGTTTTACAGTGATGTGTGTTTTTTATTTTTTTATTTTATTTTTGTGTCTGTGTACACGATTAGTAGTCGAAATAATGCTTTGATTTTCAACTTCAGTATCTTGTTCGATGGGAAAGTGAATCTAGTTGGTACTTTTGGGAGGTCAAAATTTTAAATTCTCAATAGTTTTCAAATGCGTCCGGAAAAACAAAATAAAAATTAAGGAAAAACGGGAATTTTTACGCTGGTTTTTGATAATATCGATTTTTGTTTATGGTGTAACTCTAAAACAAATGATCGTAAATACATGACATTTTGACTGAATGTTTATATTAGCCTTTTCTATACACGAAAAAATTTTCTAAATATTTTGACTTGTTTTGAGCTGTTTACGGATATACTCAGTTTCCAACTGTTACGTTTAGAATGCGTCTATATAATTTACGGAGTTACGATCGTATGCATAAATAACTAAGACATTAAGTACAGTAAAAATCGTTTATAATGATACTGGTTGTAGTGACATAATATCGGGTTTTATGACCTTAAAATAAAGGACCCGGAAAAATGAATAGGTTAGTTTTATATTCAAAATTGTATCGGTAGTTATGAATTTTGGTTATTACGACTTCTTTTCCTTAGTCCCTTGGACGTCATTATAAACGATTTCCACTGTATATCATACATATAATAACATAATTCTATCAATACAATATTATGAATTATTATGATCTGTGCTGCAGAAAATCCTGTTGTCGATGAAACAGATGACGCCACCGATGAAGATTTGGACTGGTTAATGGACTCCGTCGTACGTGTAAGTCCTGCAGTAACAGAGCCTCCCGAAGTTCACCTGGAAGAAGAAGTAAGTATTTTTATATTAGACACTCTCCGTCATTCTATAGAAATAAATCTATTAATTTATCATTAAAGTTAATAGTTTTAAAGGGCCTCGCTACTGCCGCGGTCAATTTTAGCTGAAAAGACCTAAAGTACATATTAACAAAATTAAAGTTAGGCAGTTAACGTTGTCCGATTTTGATTCTGAAAAAAAATTTGAACCCACCAGAAAATTGTCTACAGATCCTACGAAGCACTTTGTAAAAACTCAATTTTATATTGTTGTGACTGTAATTGAAAACTTGAAAATATGAACTTTTTCGAATCATAATTGAAATTAAAATTAATATTAAAAACGGAAAATGGATCGTACGATCTACAGACATTTTTCTGCTGAATTTAAATATTTCTTCAGAATCAAAATCAGACGTCAACTAACTTTAATTCTGTCAAAACAATAAGTATGTTGCTGTAAAATTCGTGTACCTAGTAAAATTTAAATGGTTGCCTATCAAGTTATTGACATGTGCATGCGCGTACAAAAGAGGTTTCCGTAAATAACGGAATTTAATTAACGCATTTAATTTCACTCACAATAATAATCATTTACAACTAACACATTGATCCCGGGCGACTATGACATGATTTGAAATTGCCTAAATATTGTCCCTTAAATAATGACCGTAGCGAGACCCCTTAAGAGGACGTCGCACCCGCATGTGTTGTCTCCGTCTTACAAACATACGTCATAGCAAATTTTCGTTCGCTAGTTTCAATAGGGTGCTGTCATTTTTGATTTC
>NC_042495.1:38285116-38296869 GCF_005508785.2 Acyrthosiphon pisum | reverse complement strand
TCAATTCACTCTAAAATCAAAAATGACAGCACCTTATTGAAACTAGCGAATAAAAATGTACTATAACGTACGTACTACGTGTGTAAGACGGAGACAACACGTGCCGGTGCGACGTCCTCTTAAGTTGTTTTTTAACACCACCGACTGGTGCGCAGTCTCAGTGAGGGAGAAAATTAGTTACTCATTAATTATTATACAGTAGAACCTCATTAGTCCGGACTAATTGGGGCTCTAGGTTGTCCGAATTAATGAAAGTCCGGATTAAACAAAATAACCAAAAATCGTAAATTATAAACTTATAAAAATGTTATTGCATATTTTATTAAACCATATATTATTATTATATTATTAAAAAAAATAGTAGATACATACATAATTGTATTACATAATCATACATGTACTTTAATTAAGTTCAGGACTTAATGTGACATTAATAATGTCTACCAAAAATCCTTGAAATATGAAATTAAAATTACAAAAATACGATTGTCTTGTGGATATAGGTACGACGATACAATATTGAATCAGAAGACCTGCATTTTAAAAATAATCTCGATGATGACGACGACTTTTTAAATTTAACCATCATAGATAATTCAGTACTGCTGCCGCCGATGCCGGAGAACTTGTTTGAGCATCCGGTACTAGATGCAGTAAGTACTTATAAATTAAACAATCTATTTGAAATAAATAAATAAATTACAAAAATACACTTTTTTTGAGTATAGGTACCACAAATTCCTGATTGGATGCCGGAGATACTATCTGACCAATACCGCTTGATCGTACTCGTGTTAAACGCACAAATGATAGGAATAGCCTCAATTGATCCAGATTTAGAATTTATGGAAAACGAGATACTAAATTATATAATTTCTTCAATCGTGAGTGATTTATTATTAAACTCTTTTATATCAAATGGAAAGCAATATTTTGTAGAACATAGACATTTTTGCTCGAAGTTTTTATAATTAATTTTAAAGTTTATATGTTCATAAAAAATCACATATTGCACTACTCTAATTAACGTCTTGTTCACTAATGATATTACATTTTTCGAATAATAGGGAACAGGTGCAGATTTTGATAACCAGTTGGCCTTTTTGACGCCGGAGGAGAACAACTAGCCAACACCATTCAATTTACCCTAAGTCTGGCATGTTATTTTCTTACGTCAGTTATAATTAATATAATTATTTCCACCCACCCACTTATATAGCCAGTGTACATTGTAAATACTTTAAAATAAACTTTATGGTAGTGAATAAATCCAGTTTCTCTGGCGGCTCGGAAAGTGCCCGACTGTAGTTACGGTCGCGACGAGCAACGGACGACGAATACGACGACGCGGCGCTAGTAGAGACAACGATTCCGCCCTGACGGTACCAACGGCGATGACGGCGGTGGCAAAGATTTTGGCAAGGCTGAGAAGAAGAGATATGTGTGTTACGAACACGGACGTTGGCGGCGCCGGACCAACTAAAACTTCACCGTTTCAGAGTCTGGTGGAACGCGACTCGACTGAGGTGTTCGTTGGATGAAGACGTGGCTAAAGGGACAACGCCAGGGCGAAATTACCGAGGGTTGAGGACCATGGTACGTCACGCTGTGGTCCGCTGATTCTCGCCTTTCCTCCCCGCGGTAATCCCACATCGGCCGGGGCGCTTGACAACGGTCACCGCCGATTCAACAGCACCAAATCTCGCTTCACTCGCTCCTTGACCATTGATCTTCGCTGTCCATCGTCAGAGTCGTCACCGTCAACCGTCAATATGCGCACCAGCCGCCGCTGGACGCCATCAACCATCGCTCCCGCGGGGTGTTGACCAGTTGCCCTCCACAGCTGTTATCAAGATTTAAAATAAATACCAGTTTCCCTCCACCAAATGTACCAGTTACTCTTCCATGTTAATATATACTATATACACGATTACAATATATAGCCCGTAAAATGGGGGAAGTAAATATACAAATAATATATACATTTATTTAAAATAAAGTAAAATAGTATAATATGATAGAAAAAATTCATATGCTTGGTATTATAATATATACCTAATATTATTTTGCAATAAATAATAATAGCTAACAAAATAATATAAATACAATAGTCGATAAAATAATAAATATTATAATTATGTGGCATACAATCTTATAATTTGTCAAAAAAAAAAAAAAATAGTAAACAAATTAAATATATAATTATGTATTATGTTTTCTTATAAAAATTACTATTTATAATTGTTATTTGTATATTTACCTCCCCTATTTTACGGGCTATATATTGTAACCGTATACATATTTACATATGAGGGCAACTGGTACATTCGGTTAGGAGCAACAGGTACATTTCGCTCTAGGTAGTTTGGGGGGAATCGGTATAAAAAAGGTACTTTTGGGGGCAACTAGTATACATACCCCTCCCGCGGCCGTTCCTCAGTCTGGACTCGCCGGCTGTGCTTAGTTCACATAATATTTTAATAATAGCCACTTTGTGCTAATTGTTTCTATTAACTAAGCTCTATGTATTCTAAATTCATTGTTCTACTTTTCGGAATTAAAAATCATGTATCTCTACATTCTACTTATAAAATGTTAATAAAAGTTTTTTTTTTTTTTTAAATTATATGTTTACCTTTTTGTATATTTGAACCGTGTATTTAAAAATTATATACTTATAAAATGTTTATGACTGTGTGTGACGATTGTTTTGTTCAATTAATAAACATAGGTACTTTTTGTAAACACAAAAAAAATACCATTTCTTCTCTTTTCGTATTGTCAAGTGCATAAACCAATTGTTACAGATTCAACAACTAAAAATTCGTAAATCAGTACATTCTATATTATAATTCTATAATTCTATTTTAAACAGAAAATTTGTTGGTCCTTTATACAGAGTATAATGATTATCAACCTGCACTCTGCTGTACAGGGTGTAACTTATGTCATTGTACAAGGGGTTTTTGAACGATTATGAATCGATGACATAGAATTTCGTTAAAACGAAAAAAGACGTGTTTCTTTATTTTTAACAGGCTATTTTTTCATAAAAATTTCAAAATGTTTAAACACACAGGTGTACAAATGGAAAAATCAACTTTATTTTTTCAAATGGTAACTTCTATATTTTTAATGGATTCTGGTAAAGCTAGTTTTTCTGAAAATTATGATAATCAAATCATCAATTTTGGTTCGCTAATTTATTAACTATAGTCCTCTAAAGTATAGTAAAATATGCATTAATACTTTTAATTGAAATAATTGATATAAGTAATTGATATTGGTCTTACCATAAACAAAGAGGAAAAAAAATACTTAAAACTATTCAAACAACAACAGAACAGGGCAAGAAAACTAGAATAAGAAATAAAAGGTTTTACACTTAAAAGAAGTAGAGCATTTCAAAATTGCAAATATCTTGACGCATGGATGAAAGAAAATACGAATTTAGTCATGACATGATAAAAGAAATAGTGATAATCTCAAACAAATACTACTTATAATAAATTTTGTTTGAATATTTAAAAACTTAAGAAATTTTAAATGTTGATTATTCGAAAATTAAATATCATAAAATGTGGCCTGTTCGATCTCAAGTAGACTTAATAACGAATTCAAAACAGTTTTCAGAAGTCTTACCGTGTTATCAGGTCCTTCGGTCGGATTGCCAAAAAGTACATACAAATGAGCATAAATTGTTTACCGTTCATGCGCATAACGACGAGGCGGTGACCTATCGCGTGTGGGAGCGCTTCACTATTTTATTTACACACAGTCACACACACTAATGATCCCTTACTACGCACACTGAACACATTGACAAGACCTGCATGCATACAATTGCCTATTTTGAACTCATTAAAGATCGTCCGTTTGCAATAACCTCAACAAAAACATTGCGTATAATAACTATATAGACATTGTATAGGGGAGGGGGGATTGATACAATCAGTAAAAATGAAAACAATAAATTAATTTTACTTATAATATTTAATATAAAAATATTTATAACATTTATTAAGTTCATTTATATATATTTTATTTTTAAAATTATAAAAATAGAAATAAGTCATTAGATGTATGATATAAAATTATAGAAGTGATTTTGTATCACTGCAAAAAAAAAGGTCGTCTAAACTCTAATTTGACTATTTAAGGGGCCCGGTGCTAGTTTTTTACATTTTCCGCAATTCTATAAAATTTTAAAATTAAATTTTATATTTTAGTTGCCACCTTAATCATAATACTTTTCCACTAATCTACTACCGAATACCTACCTATTTAGGGGGTGGATTTATAGGGTCTATTATATCGAACAAATGACTTAGAATAGTTCTCAGGCCTTGTAGAATTGTTGGATTTTGATAACTATTTTTTTATCTGAAAGAAGAAGACTTTCTACAGGCCCCATTGAACTCCAACTTTTTATTTTATTTTATTTAAAATAATGGTATAATATAATATATAAAAAAAAACCCTTAAAATTGTATTATTTTTAAAGACGTATTATAAAGTTTGAGATAACAATATTAAAAAACGGAGTTACAAAATGAAACCGTGGACGTATCATCTCAAGGTAAATATTGATATAATATTTAATCATTAAAGTGTTTTCAACACTACACTAAATAGTCTGTTGTTATTTATTATAGAGGCAACGAATCAAAGAAATCAATCTAAATTGGTGAAACTTAATTTAGGGTTCAACAATTTAGAAAGATTATAACTATTGTAATGATATCTACATCATTGTGCCAACACAGCTTCATGATTCAATATCATCATAATACTATTAAATATGTTATTACCAAAAACCACAATAAATACCTGTACCCATGTACCCTGATATTATTCAAATTTCAAAACGTACAAAAACTATTAACGAGTAATAACCATATATATATATATATATAAATATATATATATACATGCATAAATGTCACTAATCTTACAAAAACATATTTTGATTCTACCCATGTACCTATGTAAAATAAACAATAACAATTTAATGTGGAACAACAAGGTACAAAGGTCAATACTATAAGTAGAACCCCCATTTCGATATTCAAATCAGTCTGTTCATAATAACCGAAACTGCCTCACGCGGTATCACACCGACTTATTTCGCTACCAAAATTATAAAGCAATTATTAACTTAACGTATTCATTCAAATATTATAATATCTTGTTGTGAATAATTATTAAAACAACCTATATTTAAACCAAAAATTGTACTTACATTATTTCGAGTAAACTAATATCGTCAAAAACTCTCATTCCAAATGCCATCATAGTTCAAGTCAAGTAACATCAACCAGGTAAGAAATTATAATAATACATACTTACACAATTTCAACAATAAAATCATCATAACCTTCGTTTATAAAATATCTATACTCACGATCCCAATCAATCGTAATAATTATATGCTTTAATTAATAATAAAAGATAGGATAAAGAAAGTCGACATTCATAATCCCTTTAATTATTATTCATTAAAATGGCTAACTATACCAACTCAGTTAATATATTATTATAAGGTGAAGTTCTATCATAGCAACGCTTATTTTTAAATCATCACATTAATTTTTTTTTTCATTTTATTAATTTGATATATCAATATAAAATATATAAGTACGTATCAAATGTGTAAATAGGTGGAATAGGAAAATACTCACTATTTTTAAAATAGTGTATAACAACCGGTGCTATATTATGCGAAAACCGGTAAAATATAATCTAGCAACGGCCACGATTATAAAATAGGTACCTTAGTACGGTTCCGGGACATTTGTGGTCAGGACATAATTTGCGGTCGGCACCTTTTTAGGGCCATTTATGCGGTCAATTTATTTCTATTTACCTGTCTATAAAATTAAAGGTGCTATATATAATATTATATACTAAATATAATAGGTATATATTATTAAAATGTGTTTATAAAGTTTATTATTATTATTATTTATACTGCAGGTTATACCGATTTGTGATACAGCCATTTAGTTAATTTTGGATATTCGATGTCATTATTGACAAGGCTATAAGGTTTGATATATTTATTATATCTGTATATTTTATTATTATTCGACAACATCATCGGTAACATTTACTCAGTCTTTAGTATTGTGTACGGTTTATTGGTACAGTTCGATTTGTCAGTGTTTTAGTGTTTAAATTTAAATTAAAAATTTAGAAAGGTAATCTGCTAGCTATGCACGACGATTATCAATACAGAATGTATCGAACAAATAAAGGAAGATTAAAAACAACAGGTAATAAAGTGTTTCCATTCATCAATATAAATAACTTGGCAAAAATCGAAGTAAAAAAAAATATAATATTGTGAAACAATTTACACTAGATACAACATGTTCCCCCGCTCAAATTGTTTGAGAAGAGTTTAAAAAATAGCTATTATTCAAAAATCAGAATAAGGTTGAGAATAAGTTACTGTGAATGACAAATATTATTACTAGGTATTTATGTGCATTTTTTATAATATTTAAAAAAAAAATAAGTATGTGTTTATTATGTACATATTGTGAATTGTGAATGACAAATATTATTATAATATATTATGCGCATTTTTATAATAATAATTATAATTAGGTTTTAAAAAATATGATAGACAAAATATATTATTATTTATTTATTATATGAATTATTTATAATAATAATAATAAGCATTTGACCTATAACCTATTACCTAACACGCAAGTAAAAAAATACGGCCAGTCCTAAGCCTGGAAAAGTGTGAAGGAAAGTTTACATAAAACTTTTTTTTTTATTTTATTAATTATAAAGTATTCCTGACATATAGTTAAATATAACTAAATATATACCTATTACTTATTAGCACAAAATAAGTATATAATATATATTATTTATATCGGTAAACGGAAAACTGGTACGGTATTTTTAAACGCGGAATACTGGTAAGGTCCATACAATTTATAACAAAAGAAATAAAAAACGCGGAAAACTGGTACTATTCAAAATTTAATTTTCAGGGATCCTAAAATATTTACAATGTTTATAATATAATTTTGATAAATCATCATCGTCAACAAGTTAAATTTAAATAATACTTAAAACAAAAGAATAACAACAAAACATAAATAAGTACATACAAAGAAGCAAGCAGATAAGATAAATATAAAATATAGGTACAATAAATATAATATAATATAATTTATGATTAAATAATCGTTGACATTTTATTTTATTTTTACCAACGATCGATGGGAAACCACAACTCACGAGTGACTGTGAGTGAAAATAAGATGAAGCGACAACGTGGATTGAAAGAACCCGTTTAGAATCAAATATACATAATACCTTACCGCTTAAAAGTTCAAAAAAAAAAAAAAAAATACTTTGCAAGACAAACTACACAACGAATGTGAGAACTTCTTAAATATAAAGAAATTCAAATAGGACAGTTTTTAAATAATATAGCAAAGTATATGAATTGATTATTATTAATCATAAATTATAATATTATATAATACTAGCTGAACCCGTGCACTTCGTTGCCCATTAGGTGTACAAACTATATGTGACTCAAACTTTGTTCAATTCGTTATTTAATATTCGGTGTATGGTTTCAAAATTAATCTTAACTTTTCCGTTGCCCAAAATAAAAATTCTGATTCGCAGCAGTACATTATCAGGTAGGCAATCTACCTGCGGTATATCGCGGACCCCGTGCTGTATGTACGTTAGTGTATGATCATAGGCGTGCGCAGACTTTAAGTTCGGGGCGTGCCGCGGAAAATTTGAATTATACATTATACACACATAGACAGAGTATAGTATAGATATTATAAAAAAATAGATCAGAAACAAGTCACATTTTTTATTTTATAACTTATTTATCAATTATTATTGGTTACTGGATAGTATATAATATTTACAGATTTATACGTCTATTTTTTAAAGTATTGAACTCATCGATGACAGAATCCAAATTTATCCCACTTGTCAACTCTTGTTCGGTGAATAGTAACAGTAACGAATCTTATCGTTCCTGTTTCATCGTACTTCTAAGTTTTCATTTTACAATTGTCATTTTGGAAAAGAATCGTTCGCATATACAACTTGTGACTGGGATAATAGTAAATAATTGTAAGGTTTTATAAAAACAACTGTAAATAGAAATACTATTGTTAGTTTTCAGCCAATCAAGCCAAAAATAAATGGACTCACTAGATATACCATTAGGTTTATCAGATTTTGGCAAATGTTTTAAAAGGTTTATTTCAGTTTTTAGATCTGTACTTGATGTATTTGAGAACTTAGCCAAAACATCAATCATTTTAAGTTTTATAACCATGTGAAGCAGACTAGCAATGGCTTCAATTAAGCTTAAAGTTTCTTGATTGAATCTTGAATCCATTGCCGGTAGTAAATCATCAAGTAGTTCATAATAAACCGATATCTTCATTTCATCTAATTTATTTAAAAAAAAAAATTTAGATTTAGATTTGTTATCAATTTGAGTCGATACTTTTCTACAAATAACGTCTGGAACAATTATTCCATGTTTTTTACATAAAGCAACTGCTTGTTCTAAAATATTTTCAAATTATTTATTTTCATTTCTTATACTTTTAAGATTTAATGTTAAAGAGACCGTACATTATCAATTTCCAACAAAAGATTTAGTTTTGGTGATTGAAGTACTGAGCTAACTTTTAAAATAAGATTTTATATTGGATGCATCATAAACATGCCAAAAATGAACTCATATTTTTATATTTGGTATAAAAGACCTTTGCCTTTTGCACTCATCTCAGGATTGATACCCCAGTTCTCCTGTATTGATAAGCATGTTTGAGACATAGGGCACTTCGGCCCTTGAAAAATCTCGGGGCGTGCCTCGGCACGCCCGCCACGCCCTGTGCGCACGCCTATGTGTATGATTTAACTTTAAAGTATCAAAGTTATACCAAGTTTGTCGTATTCTACCTATGGTGGATTGATATAATCAATTAATACAAAATCCTAACCTAACCTAACCGTACTAAAATCAGATGAATAAACGCAAACGCATACAAAAAAATTCATTCAAATCGGTCTAACCATTTAAGAGGAGTTCAGTCACAACACACGTACAGTAATTATTGCGCTTAGCAACACATTCTGCGATTCATTTTTATATCATATGAAATCAACAAACATGCCCGATTAACCAATAGCAACCAATATAATATAATGCACTGTTGCGCCACTGTTGTATTTTTTACATACAGATTTTAAATTGCCTACCTTTCCAGTGGATTTTCTTAAAATTGTATTTTGTAAAAACCTTTCCCTGACAGTTACGAACATCTTAAAAAAAATTTGAGCCAAATCGGACCAGCCGTTCTCGATTGATGAATTGTTATACATTTTTGTCTCCATTTTTATATATATAGATTTATTGTACCTATATTTTATATTTATTTTATCTGCCTGCTACTTTGTATGACGTACCTATTTGTGTTTGGTACTTGTGCGTTATCGCGACTAACGCCGATTCGTCGTGACTACCTTGATTTCACTTGTGCATTATCGCGATTACCTTGATTTCGAACACAACATATTTTTAATGCGTTTATAATAATACAAAACTATACAGCATGGTTTTGACTAAATGTCTAAGTGTCCTAAAAGTTACCCAGCTAGTCTATAAAAATTGCGATAAGTGCGATTGTAACGACACTGGAAAAAATAGAATTAGAAATAGAATCGCGTATAAAACGGCCTCCCAATAATCCATAGTATGAGGTAGTCGCGATAACGCACAAGTACCTTGTGTTTTGTTATTATTTTTTTGTTTTAAGTATTATTTAAATTTAACTTATTGACGATGGTGATTTATCAAGATTATATTATAAACATTGTAAATATTTTAGGACCCCTGAAAATTAAATTTTGAATAGTACCATTTTTCCGCGATTTTTATTTCTTTTGTTATAAATTGTATGGACCGTACTAATATTCCGAGCATCATTTATATCACCCACATTTTATAGTAAGGTAGATAGGTATAAATTGACCGCAAATCGCACGAAAAAGGTGCTGACTGCAAATGTCCTGACCGCATCGGTGTCGACATCCTTAGTACCTAGTACCTACTCTAAAAGAGCATCGTTGTAGGCTATCGTTGACCAATGCAGGTAGGTAGGTTAGGGTTGACGGTATTGAAATTTGAAACCGGTATTGCAGTATAAGATTCGGTACCGGTATTAAACGGTATACCGCAATACCGGTATATACCGAAAAACCGTAATACCGGAAAACCGTAATACCGAAAAACCGTGGTACCGGAAAACTGAAAAACACTGAAATGATATGCTGAGGAAGTAAACAATTTTTAAAAAACATTATATTACGGTATATTTTCCGGTATGCACCGGTATTACGGTATACTGTGCAGCGATATTTGTGCAAAAACCGATATACCGGTTAACCGGTATACCGGAAAAACCGTCAACCCTAATTATGACGTATTGTTAGGAAGTCCTGTAAAGAATACTTTTAAAAAGTACTTGAATAAATACTCAAATATATTTTTTTTAAAGTATTTAAGATACTACTCAAATACTTTAATTGTAAAGTATTTCAAATACTACTCAAATACTTTTCAAATACTTTTGGTTTTTAAAGTGGGTTTCCAATTATCGTAATATAAACACATAGGAAGGAGGTAATCTAATAGTTATCTAATAGTTTTAAAGGGAATATTGTTATTCAATATTCAATAACTTTTTTTAGAAATCTGGTTTTCACACAGAATATTAAATAAAACTATTATTATTTTATTGTAGTTGACAATAATATTTTTCCAACCAATTATTTCGAATAAAAATAAAATGTTCGAAATAAAAAACAAAATAAGTATTCAATTCCAAAAAGTATTTAATACAAAAAAAAAGTATTTAAAATACCATTCAAAATACTTCATGCTGAAAGTATTTAAAAAGTTATTCAATACTTGAAAAAGTATTTGAATACTTTTACTCAAATACTTTTACTTAAATACTTTACAGGACTGTTGGTAAGTATAATCTCTGAATACGCGAGCGTTGTCGCAGGTTCAGTGTTCACGCTTCACATCAAACTACAAATCCAATAAGTCATAATTATTAATAACAATCCGGAATCCCTTCACCTAATACTTGTACTGCTGTTTTTGGTACATCTACTATTTTTTTTTAATTTAAAGGATAAAGCAGGGACGTCGCTAGGATTTTATTTCAGGAAGGGTCAAGTTAAAAATAATAATAATAATAATAAGTAATTTTAATCATTCTTATTAATTAAGCAAAAATTAAATTCGTAATGACGTACAGAATATGCTATAGTATGTATATTGTATATATTGTAAACATTTTTTTGTTATTCAATAGGTGAAATATGTAAATATAAAATAATAATTATTGTATTATATTAAATATAAATATCGTACAAATGAAAAAAAATTTAGGTTTAAATATAACATAGATATAATAAAATTATAATTAATTATAATTTACTTTTTGATTTTGCCATTATAATTTATAATCAACACGTTTTTCGGTGAAACTGATATTTCCCAATGAAAGCATAAAAGAGTCAGCCCTGTTAAACGGTCATTTTCAATTTGGTTAATAAAGGACAATCATGATTATTACCTATATTACAATTTGTCTTAACTTAGATAGGTACCTACTAATTAGTACTGATGTACTGTGTCAGTGGCGTATCCAGGGGAGGGGCTGAGG
>NC_042495.1:38273221-38284853 GCF_005508785.2 Acyrthosiphon pisum | reverse complement strand
CCCCCCCCCCCCGAAATGTTAAAAATTATTTTAATGGTCTATGATAGTAGCTCAAAAAGTCTTAAATTGTATTTAAAATATTTAAAAATGTACAATATGTATTAACACTTTTCAGCTATCTATTTGTGCTAGTACGTATTTAATGTGTAAAAGTGTAAAAGTTGATCAGCACCTCCCGAAAAAAAATCCTGGCTACGCCACTGTACTGTGTCATTTCTTATCAACGTGGTTATTATGGGCTTTAGTTTATACGAGGATCTATGTACCTACCTTATACCCGGCTATATGATATACGAGTACCTATATAGGTATATATTTATATTTTATGCGTGTGCTAACTGTATCATTTTAATTTTTTTTAAATCATTTAATTTTTTCTATATCATATAATTAATTATTATGTGTACAAGTACAACATTTTTCCGAAATAAACCCGTGTTTTTCCGGAAAATTTAAGAAAAATTGGTTTCATTTAAAATTTCCGGAAAAAATGGTTTTGACGAAAAAAATTAAAAAATTGAATGAAAAAAAATGGTTTTTTTACTAAAGAACTGAAAAAGTAATGCATAGTGGAAACAATCTAATAATTAATGATAGTTAATAATCATATTACATACATATTATATATACCATACCCAACTTAAAGTTTGTAGTGGATAAATCTAGAGGATTCTATACTCGATTTATAAATAATTATAATTTGTAATATTAACTGCTAAAGTACTAACTATTAAGTATTTACTAATTAGTTATTTCTTAATATTTCTTAATATTATTTTATATTTAAATATATATTTAATACCTGTATTTTATTACCAACTCACTAAGTTTGAAAATATAAAAACTATCAAATAGTTACTAGTCATCACTCATCACTCACCACTCACCAGTCACAGTTATATAATTAATAAACCTATAAGCCAGTTAATATTATACCTTATTAGATATTACAAATATAAATAGACAATAAGTATACAATTTTTAACATTTAAAAATATAGGTGATTTATTTTCGGGGAAATACACTCTCCGACATAAATACCAATTTGATATGGAACTACGTTATTTTTAGAACAAATATTGAAATATCCGTATTGATATTTTTAAATTTTAATACAATAATACATTGATAACCGTATTGACAAATGTGAAATGACAATGACAGGTTTCCTTATCTATTTTTAAAATGGTTTTTTTTTATATAGATTATTAAAGTGAGAACTTTATTGCGCGCGCTTGGTTGGGGACCTATTTCGTTGAGCGTCCGTCCGTCCGAAGAACCGCTGAGCATACACACGGCTTGGTTTGCGTATATTGGTAGGGGGCGTGCGCATAGCAGCTGCGACTCTCCTCTCCCGCTAACTCCTTCTTTCTCACTCTATCTCTCTCTCTCTCTCACTCTCTCTCTCTCTCTCTCTCTTCCTATATCGCTCTCTCCGCGTGCACGCGCTTCAGCGTCTGTGCGCGCGCAGACGGCCACGCACAGATTCTTTTTCGTCTCATTTTCTCCAACTCTGTGTATGCACGGCGCGTCTTCATTTTTCGTGCTGTATATAGGTCAACTACGTATCGCCGGACACCGCTTTACATTTTATTTTATGTAAGAAGTGATAAACTTTTTATACGTGATTGCATGCTCCTTCCGTACTTATGTGGAATTGAAATAATCAAGAACGCCTCTGTGGACTGTGACCCTGTAGCTTCTTCTTTACAAACCATCTTTAAATATTTCATTCAGTCGTAAACTATATATTACTATAGATACTGCATTTTTCCTCAGTAAACAATAATATTAATTATTAATGTCTCACACCACTAAGCTAAAAGTACGTATATGCGTTTTGAGGTGTTAAGAGGTATCTTAGAGTTTATCCATGAGCGTTATTGGATTCTACAGGAAAAGTTATTTATAAATCATTAATTCATTATTTTATTTTGATAATATGATAAAAATAACAAGGTGATTCAGAAAAAGTTATTTTTCTCAGAACTACATTGTTGCTTACTCCTTTTTGGCTTAGGAGGGCAGTATTGCTCTATGCGTCCAAGCCCCACATACTTAGAAATATTTAATATAATATACTATATAAATTATAAGTATATTGTATATTATAGTAATATAATATATATAAATCTGTGTATGCGCCACACAACTAAAATATCGAGAACATGATCAATCGATTTCTTTTTAAGGTGATTCGATACCGTGATTTTCTGTTTTTGTCTAACACACGCGTGACATAGTATTTTAGACGTGTTTTTTGCCAAACATACTAATTGGTCTAATGAAGCTATAAGAATTTTGAAAACAGATTTGGATTTGTCGTCAAGTCTACTTGAAATTGACTTTCCCACATTTTTTATATTATCCTCCAAATTCCTAAAAATGTCATATTAAAAAAGAGTATTTAAAAATTGTTATATTTAAATTTTCGGAAATCAAAAATGTGGGAAAGTCGATTTCAAGTATACCCGACGTCAAATTCAAATTTGTTTTCAGAATTCTTATAGCTTCATTAGATCAATTGGTATGTTTGGCAAAAAACACGTCTAAAATACTATGTCATGCGTGTGTTAGACAAAAACAGATAATCACGGTATCGAATGTCTGGCCTTTTTATTATAGTCACGAATTAAGATATTATACAGAATACGAAACGAACTTGTGATAAGTGAAACCCACGCCTTCTCACGTTGCGGCTAGACTACTAGCGCTTTATAATATTGTTCTGTGTTAACTGGGAGAATAAGGAACTAAATGACAATAGTTCATTATTCTCCCGGTTAACATAGAACAATATTATAAAGCGTTAGTTGTCATGCCAAACAGTGAGAAGCGGGCGGACTCGGAAAAACATTGATAAGACCTTTCCGTTCCGTACCCCGTATATCGTGTCATCGTGACATTTATGTCATGAATTCTGAATTATATAGATTATTATAATAGAAGTCTATAATAGCGGATAATATAAATTGTTCTATGATAATAGAAGTCTGTAGTTTGTCGCCGTCCGCCGGGCGGCGACCAACGTTCACCAACCACTATTATAACCGCCATTAACCTAACCTTTTATATTATGTTTATTGTTTGTCAACGATTTTTCCAATCTGTGATTTAGTATTTTACTCATATAATTTTGTTAATCTTTACTAGTTAACTACACCGGACTTTTAGGTGGACTAGCACTAAAGTACCTACTACTGTTCTAGATTCTGGACCTGAACATTACCTTTAAAACATTCTGTGTGGTGTGCTCGAGTTTTGATGCCATCTCTGGCTCTGTGGATCACCCCGTCATTCTTGTAGAGACGTAAAGTGAGTATAAGCATGAATTAAGATAATGTATTATAATACCTATGATCTTAGTTCGGGGTATAAGCAAATATTTAAAATTACACTGAGAATATCTTAGGTATATGGGCTGTGATTTTGGCATTTAATATTAATTTTATTTATTATAATGTACTTATTACAATATATATATATATTATTTTGTTTTTGCAGTTCATTTTTGACAGTGATCTTATAGTATGTTCATCATTATAAGTTGTCAGTATTTGAAAAATTGCACGTAAAATACTTTAACTAGGAATTCATTATCATTTGTAAGTAATAATATAATATTATTATTAATTCAACCATTTATATTTGGCATTTGTGGGCCAATCTTACTAAATTACCGTCTATGAGGATATCATGTTAATGAATTATGAGTAAAATCCTATTTTGCAATTTGATATTTATGAGGGGTCTAATTACCGAATTGGTAAGTAATTATTATCACTAGACATTTAGATGACAAAGATTCACCTAATATTTTTTTATCCTTCAAAACTCCTATTTCAATATGTAATAATTATTGATATTTTCAGATGCTGGTGTGACATCCTTTTTTAGAAAATCTCATAAATCATACATCAAATCGGAAGATCGGCGAGACTACAGTTCTCGGGGTATGTTTGTTATAGCAAATGTTTGCAGTATGTTTATAATTAAGAAGACACTACACCTTCATTTATTGTCTTAACATAGCAAGTGCATAACAACTGATTATTATAGATAATCTGAACTCTTGAATATAAATTTGCAATGTAACTTACCTTTAAGACAAAAAATGCGTGTGGGGTCCTATTAAGTGAGAACTTTGTCTAAAAAAGTCACTTTTACAAATCATTAGGTATCATAGGTAACATATAAAACTAATTTTTTTAACTATAAATATATAAATATATTAATAATTATAATACTTACAGGATGTAACATTCAAACTGTGGAACACCAATATCAGTTATTACAGAGATCTTACCAGAAAGGGTCTGTTTAAAGTAAATAATTTACAGTTATTATTAATATTGTTTATAGGGATCTAGGTTTATTTTTTTTTAAGTTAAATACAGTCAACTCTCGGTAACTCGCACCTTGAAACCTTTAAGTTTTTGATATCTCAAACCTTGATAACTCGAAATCCTCAATATCTCGAACAAATAAAATTCCTCTTCAAATAATAATCACACATTAAGATTTTAATAACTCACCATTTTTAATAAGTCAAATTTGTTTTTCTCCCGTGAATTTCAAGTTATTGAGAGTCAACTGTACTAGTATAAAATAAAAGTATTTTCATAAATATTAATATTAGATTATTAGGGCTTATTTATTTAAGTTGTCTACGAAATATAAATTATTGATTTATGTTTATTTGATGTGGATCTACCATTAAAGCTACTATACATTTAACTGCATACCGCATTTTGGTTTTTTGACTTTAGAGATTAAAGAATGATGTATTATATTAGTACTTACCTATTATGTTATATGGTACTTAAAACATTAAGTATGAATTAAACATGTTTACCAATAATCATCCAAAACCTTAATAAGTAAAATTAAATGTTGTTTCATTGTAGTATGATTATATTATTAAGTAATTTCTTCCTTCCATATTTTGCTTATTTAACTCTTTTTCAAGTAGTAGAGCATATTTTGTTATATTTGTATTTTAAGTACAAATTACATGTATATTTTGAAATTAGAATTAGTATTTTAACTGGTAAAAATTAACTATAGGTTCTATATTTACTTGTTGATAAACAATTATTTGTTTTGCATTGGTAACTAATTCAGCTATTAAAGTTATTTTGAATTTTTTGTGTACCTCTGCAGTATTCAATGTAATGATCGGTTTGCAGCAACTTCCATGTTTCTCTATCACTAGGTAGCATTCCTCTTCAGCTCTTCGTATGAATTACATCCTTGATCTTCTATTATCTGACTTATGTATTGCAATCTTGGTCTTTCTCTATGATTTTTTCCATTGATTATTCCTTCTAAGATTAGTAATAGCAGCCCTTTGTGTCTTAAAATATGACCTATTAATTCATTTCACATTTTTTTTTCATTAGGTTCACAGGTGTCTCTTGCAAGTGATGCTCTAAGAAATAACTCATTACCTGTAATATATAAAGGGGCTGGTGGAGATGTCAATGCAATATTCCAGAACTTAAATCTCAGGATGTTTTTTGGATCATAGTGAAAAAAATTAACTCTTCATAATATTTCTCTAAAATCTCCACCTAAAACAAAATGTATTGGATGTGATAATATATTTTATTCATTAAATGCACTTCGAGTAAGTATTCATTAAGAATTTTCATTTGACTTTCTTATTATCAAAAATCACTATTTAATCAATAGGTTGATAATATTGAAATATGTTTAGCTTATTTGTGTCATTTGATTAAAGACCATAATGTCCTCTCTGTTGAAGTTGGTGGATTAGTTCAACTTGTAATTGAAGAAAATTATAAAAAATTGTTATACAACAACAATCATAAACCTGAGAAGAAGCCAATATCTAAGACAACAACGGCCAAGATTCAAAAAAAATTTTTTGAACAATTTTTTGCAACTTGTCGACTGATTTTGAAAATCAAAAAATATTGATCAAAGAAAAAAAACGGACTCTACTAATTACAAGACTATTAATGGGCCTGTATTATACTATTGTGATTAGTGTTAATTTATTTGTTAAAAAGTTATTTTGGATCATAATATGACCTGTCTCTTGTAGATTTTATTTATAAATTTCATTATTTATTTATCCTCATAAAGTATACAATTGATACTAATTTTAATTAAGAAATATTAGTGAGGCACGATTTAACCGCTCACATCAATAATAACTAGCCATATTGCTTCAGATGTACATTTAACTGGCATTCATTTTATAATGGACTCCAATCGCATTATTTTGTGAACCATACTATTTTCAATTATATAATATATTCCCAGGGTTCAAAAGAATTGCACAAGTAAATTCATTTCTATTAATATCTTGATTAGGTATCTCTTTTCAGAAACAAATCACCCAATTGCATGCAAGTATTAGATGTATTTAAATTATCATCAGATTTCTGGTATGTAGCAAATAGATTCATTATTCATACAAGTTTCTTGACATTCTGTCGCACTGTGTTGCTATCATTGACTTAAAACATGTTGAAAAGCCACTACAGCCAAGTTTAGGTAATTTGTCTTAAATAATAGATTGGCGTATGTCTAAAATTGCAACACAGTGAGGCAGAATATCCAGAAATTTAAAGTAATTTAGGAGATGGTTATTATAAGACAGGCCAATTTGAAAAATCTATTTTTAATTATAAAAAAAATGTAAAAAAAATTTCTGATCTAATACATGTGTTAATTTGGGGATAACTTATCTAAAAGTTACAGAGTTACAAAACCCAACTAATGAATTTCTAAAAGCAATAGAATTAGAACCAGAAATTGTGTCTGTTTAAAGAAATTGAGCAGTTACATACTGTCATTAAGTAAATATGGTATTGTCTGTTGGAGTAAAAAAAAATTATTGAAATTTCAACCTGAAAATTGATATAAATTTAGAATTAGCTTTAATATGTTTGTATAACCTTAAAAATTATCAAGGAGCCGTAATATATTATTTTAAAAAATGTATCCAGTTAAAACCGGAAAGAAAATACCTGTACACGAATCTATATGCTGCATACCAGAAATCTGATGATTATTCAAATGTGTCTAATACTTGCATGCCATTGGGTGAGTTGTTTCTGGAAAGGGATAATCAAGATATTAATATAAATGCATTTACTTGTGCAATTTATTCTTTTGAAACCAGGGAAAGGCAGAAAGCATTCCCGATCGTAAAAATATTTTTAAAAAATTGCCACTTGACAAGGCGTTTCTGACAGTATCACAATCAAGGGGATTAAAATTATTAATTTTGCTTTTGAGAAATAATATAATAGAAGTCCAATGTAGGCTTTACATGTCGTGTTGTTGCGGACTGTCGTTAATTTATTTGTGAATGCAAGTACTTATCTACCAATGCCTTAGCTAGGAATTTTTTTCGTTAGGGTTGGACATTCTTTATTGTATAATTCCTTTTTTTTTTTTTGCTTAAAACATAACGTAAACATAAATTTACAAAATCTGCTGTTTAATATGTTAAGAGTTTATTTATTTATTTTTATATTTATGGTTTTAGTTTTAAAACAAATTGTTTTTATTTATTTGATTTGTATTTTTGACACATAATGTGTATCAATCTATTTTATTCTCACTATAATAAGAGTATAAATAATATGTATAGTATAGTTTATTTATTTAAAATTTGTTAATAAAACACTAATTACTTATTCCACTTTGTGTTGTTGAGTAATAAATAATCAATAAATTAGAAAATTAATCTAAAATATATATTTTATCTATCATATCGTTGCATATAATTCTTGTTTCATATTATACTTTATGTCACTTAGAGGGTAGTTGTACTCATATTGCCAGTTTACATTGGTACATTTTTAACATTTGATCTCATAGCAGTTTCAGATTTGAATCCTGGTTCACGGTTGTCAAAATAATAGTTACAGGAATGGCAGTGGCACCAAAGTAAAAAAAAAAGATTTAGGCAAACGTATTAAAAATCAAACACCCACCCACAAAATGTTCAATTAAAAATCCTAACCTTTCAATCTTTCAATAGATTAACACTTGTTGGCAGTGATATTTTTTTAATAATGTATCAGAATTAATAAATAAAATAATGCAATAATCTTATTCAGTATACATAATATTTAGTGTTTACATAATTACCTACTTTAAATTTAAAAAAATTATATCTATCAATATTTGATATATTTGATATGACAATATGTAGGAGGAATTTACTAGTGTGTTAGCAAGGTAGATTATAATCTACTGTGGTTGTTGGTATTTCAAAAGCAGGCTTGGGCAAAATACTTGAATAGTTAATTATGAAAAATATTATTCAGAATATGTATAATACTTCATAAAAAATAGTATTCTAAATAAAGTATTCCAAATACTTTAAAATTATTCCAAACACGTATAAAATAGTTTTTAATTGTTGATATAAATATTAAACCAATGATAATTTTCTTCGAGAAAATTTGGAATTAGTTCCAACATATAAATATCTAATTTAATAATAATTCTAAATATAATAAAATTTAAATTGTTGATATAATTGATTTAAAATTTTTATATATGTATAATATTATAAAAATGTCTAGAAAAACAATGAAAACGATGACTAATGTAAATAAAAAAGTAAGTATTTTATAGAAATAAAATACTTTTAAAAAATATTTTGAATACTACCCAAGACTGTTCAAAAGGAGAAGGTCGTATACGAATTTAAAAATCATTGTATTTTAAACAAAAAAATGGTATAAAATGTTATTATACAGTATATTCCACTTAATGTGGACACGTTGGGACCAAACTCATCTGCCCACATTACGCGGTTGGGACCATTTGGCCCATATTACGTGGATGCTCATAACACCGGTGCCCACATGAAGCGGAATAAACTGACTACAAAAAAAAATACATCTATTGACTATTATAATAAATTAGTCACAATCATAGGCGTGCGCACAGGGCGAGCCGGACAAGCCCTATAATTGCATAGGCTCAACCAGAAATTTAAGCCTGCTCACGCCGATGGCCACAATAAAATGAATGGATTAACAAAAAAAAAAAATCATCATTATTGACATTACCATTGTCCATCAATCTATACTAATATTATAAAGAGAAAGATTTGTTTGTTTTTAACGAATAAACTCGAAAATACTAATGAACCGATTTCAAAAATTCTTTCACCAATAGTAGGTAAGCTACATTCTTTGTGAGTGTCATACACGTATATCTTAATTCGTAAATCGTAGGCATACATTTGGTCCGATAAAGTTAATAAATAATTAATTAACAAATATAATTAGAATAAACAAGTAAATAATATACCTATATTATACGGCACGGCGGCCGGTGGGTTTCAAGCCACCTAGTACCTACCTGTAACCTGACCTTTTTTCTTTTGTGTGTGTTTTATCGATTCCGGCACAGATGTGGTCGGCATAGTTGCGGTCAAAACCTTTTTGGTGGCACTTGCGGTCACTCTTTTTTATACCTATGGGCTATGAACTGGTTTTAAAATACTGAAATAATAATAATAATAATTTTAAACAATATTTATTTAATATAATACAATAAATAACAACTTTTCTTTGCACTTTTATAGGCTTAGGACTGTCAATAAATAAAATGAAATATCTACTGGCGTGCTAAAAGTTTTTTTTTTAAATATTTATTAAAATTATTATGATACCTACCTATTTAATTATCAATTTTATTGAAATATGTCAGTTAATTGTTATGGTTTATTAATCAAATTTTTGAACGAACGAAAGAATTTTTATACATTTTCTTAAGTCTTTGTCCTCTTCATATGATTTTAAAGTATTGTCAATTCTAATGTCGAATTCCATGTAACATTTTTTCCTTTTTTTTGCTTCTTATTTCTAAATTTAAAAAATATCGTTTAAACAATAAGTCTCCATGCTCAGCTTCTAATTTGAGATATTTGCATTGAGCTAAAAAAGTTGGTCGAGGTCTATTCATTTGTTTGTTCAATCTGCTGTTCCAACATTCAACAACATTATTCGTCCTGTGTCTTTTCTGGAAACAATTCCATATATTCTTGGGCATTATTTCATTTTCGAGCCACTGTTCTACAAAATAGTCATGAAATAATTTAAGTTTTTCATAATTGGGACTGCTTTCCATAATTATTAGCCAACCTTCGTCAATATCTTGAAGATATATTATTATGTCAGTATTGTAAAACCAGTTCATCATAGATAGGTGTAAAAAAAAATAGTGACCGCAAATTCCACCAAAAAGGTATTGACCGCAACTGCGCCACCGCATTTGTGCCAATACCGTTTGACGGCTTGTAGATATGAATTCTTCCGACAAGTAAAATTCAACAAGCTATATATAAATATATGTAGGTACATTGTACCTATGGATTTTGAAAAGGAATGAGATTATTTTAACCTCTCAAACTGCACAATACTATTTATTTAAATAGCGATTTATACGAAAGTAGAAAAAAATTGGAAAATGTTACTTTTTTTCGAACATTGGCGCTTCCGACATACCTGTAACCTGTTGAAGGCTTTTTTATATCAAATTTTACTTTTAGTGAATTTTGTAGCGTAAACATTTCCGAGCGAAGTTCAAAACTTAGTTAAATAGTTTAAGGCGGGTGACAATTTTGCAAAGAAAAATTTGGAAAAATGTTTAATCTAAATAGGAAAGGTAGTGTTCAGTTATATCCAACAACACGGTATCGTGGTTATAATCGTGTGGTAACTAAACCTAACCAACCAATCACAGCAACAAGGCGCCCGCAGAAATTTTCACTTGGGGGGAGGGGGTGGCAAGGTGTATACATATATTCATAACATATTAGGTATAGTATTTTATAGTTTCATTACAAACTTAGTAAATAAACTAGATCCATGTCCCCGGCACCCCCAAATCCACATTTTGATTCAAAACCTATACCAATCGTTTGTACCTGTTTGTACCTCAACAGTCCTGCTTCAACAGTTTATTTAACTGATAACACAATATTATAATTAAGTATATATTTTCATCAAAATATTATGAGACATCAAGAGCACTGAAAAAAAATCTTGTAAATCAGTATTCATAATATTATATCATTAACTATCTAATTTTATAAAAAATATTAAGATTATTGGTCATTAAATAAAAATTGCACGTGCCTAGGCTCCATTGCAAATATTTTTATTATCATTGATCATCAGTACTTCTGTCGTCATCATTTTTTGATATTTAAGTATTTAACAAACAAACTTATCCATAAATGTATGTTTTCTTTTTGGTGGATTAATCTTAATTTAAATACATATAAAATAATAGTTTCATTACGATTAAATAGATTTTGTAGTAAATATGTCGCGTTTTTTACGTTATAACTTATTTGTGACCGTGACCTGGAGTACTTTTCGCACCATAGTTTGATCTCCTATATAGGTATTAGTACAATGTTTTAAATAGTTATGAATATTATAAAATAATATATTGATGTAAGTAGGTACCTATCTTTAATTAAAACATAATATAGGAAGTTGATTGTTATTTGTTGTACAATGTACATATTATAATATATTTTAAATAAAGTCATAAAGACTATAGGTAATTTTACTATTCATATTATTGAATTATTGTTCCAATTTGCAGTATGTAGTATGTA
>NC_042495.1:38266808-38273171 GCF_005508785.2 Acyrthosiphon pisum | reverse complement strand
GAAGGAAATTGAATAAACACCGGTGGAATTCAGGTATCCAGTGAACCGGCCAACGTCGATCTGCGAAGAAGCGAGCTATCAAGCGCTCCGACGAAGCCGACTACGGAACAACAGCAAGACCGCCGGCAACATAGATCACACCGGCAACGAAGTACGGGTTGCCTATACCATACGACTGACGGCGTGTAGTTTGTTCAGCACCACTCAGGGCCAATCGGCTATCAGGCATTGTCTTACTCATAGACACCTGACGAACGTCCTCGAAGTGCTGACAATCCGCGCCAAATCGTAAATACGGGCAACGCCGTAATAGTTTTACCGAGACCACGGTGACATCGGCTCCAATGGCATCGAAGCTGAACCATCCCGGCCGACGGCTAATACCGTCGGATAACCACGGGAATACGTGAAAACGGTCCTTCTCAGGACCACTATACATAGACCCCCAAGCGCGCCTGTTACGGCCACGCTTTCCGGACGAGATTCATAGAGCGGACGCCACTTCTATAAGCGGGCCCGATGTGTTTAACACGTTCACTGCAGATGACGCCAAATGGCGTCATTTCCCTTGTTACTAAATGCACTATAATTTGGTCAGCGTTACGAATAAATTTTTTGTTTTTCGGCAGCGTCTTCTATACGCATTTTTTCATAAACAAGTGCAAACTGTACAATGATATTTTAATTTTTCAATTTTTAGGAATTTTTTTTTTATGACTCCAATTTTTTCAGCGTCACGCTTAAGTACACACAAATGTCATCCGCAGTGAACGTGTTAAGTCTCTTCCCCATCCCGTAATAATTGTATCTAACCTTGTAAAATATTCATATTCTTGTACGGGGATCCTGATGACCGGCTGGTCGTCGGACCCCTCCTTTCTACTGTAAAATATAAATCATTCATATACATAATGGAAATAAACACGTACATTTTATACTGAAATAAAATAAGAGTTATCCATTATTACGTAGCGGTGCCACGTAAAGTACTAGCACCGTTTCAAAGTTTAGCATAGGCGGATATTTGGTCATATCCGTGAGGGGGCTTAACATTTTTACCATATCCATTAGCGTCAACACATTATTAGACACTTCAACCTGCAAGCTAGTAGCTCTCCTACTTTATTCTATCTGAGGCCCAAAATATGTATAGGTTTTATGAACATAAATAAATAAATATTTAAAGCTATTAAACCAATTGCTTCATTTACTCCTCTATCATCTTCATTTTCGATTTCTTCTTCTAAAGCTTGAATAATTGCTTTATAACTTGCTTTAACACATTCTATATTTCTATAGCAGCAGTTCCATCTAGTGTCACTGAGTCTAATCATTGACCAATGTTTTATCCTCAGATTGTTTTGATTCTCAATTAAATGTTGATTTTTTGACGGATGTGAAAAATGTATGTATAGGGATTTTAAAGTGTTAAACACATTCCTCGTTTCCTAATATTAATATAATAAGTAAAAACTAAAATCATTGATATAAAAATAGGTAGGTATAAAAAATATTCATTACCTTTACATATTTACACATATCAATGACAATGAGGTTCATTTTATGTGCCATACAATGTGTATAAATAGCGTAAGGATATTTACTTTTTACTTTACTTTGTAGTCCGTTAAATTTCCCAGGTTTACGTTCGCACCGCCATATGACTGAGCGACTATTTGTGGTTTAGAACTAAGTTGGCCTCCTTATCTCTAGTCCTCTGTCATATATTATCATAGATAATAAAGATATGGATAAAAATACCGGTCTTATCAGCGGTAATTAAGAGAAACAGTTGAAAATAAATTCTTACAAAACAATATTTTTTTTTTTAAGTTTTGATTATTTTCTACAATTTTATCAATATTGTTTGTTGTAATTGAAGTAGATACTAGAACCTTTCGAGGGGGCTTGATTACGTTCTGGGGGGGGGGCTTAAGCCCCCAAAGTCCCCCCCAATATCTGCCTATGAAGTTTAGTTTAAAAATCCAATTTGAGGCAAAACGGGACAAACCATATGGGGCAAAACAGGACAGGACCATTATGCCCCATTTTTATTTTTTAGAAGTTAATTACTAAATGTAAATTATATTCACTCATTAAAGATTAATTATCTGTTTATAGCTTTAGTAAATAATGGTCCGAAACTATAAAAAAAAAGCCAACGTCACTTGTGGTCTTCAATAGATCTAAACATTTACCTTTTATTAATTGTTTAAAATGTACTGTTATAATTTAAAAAGTTAACCTTTTATTTGTATTGTTAAAAAGAATTTAAACCTAACCTATGTTGAAATTTGAGTGTATAAATTTATTCATAGTTTATCTAGGATGTAGTTTAAAATAATCTTTTTTTAGATTTTTGAACAATGTTAGGTATATAAACATATTATGTATGTTTTGTTTTGTTTTTATTTTCAGAGCATGTTTCTAAATATATTAACTGAAATTCGTTTTTATTTTAATAACTTGTGTTATATTTGTAATTATTAAAAACAAATAGTAAATACAGGAAAATTATAACTTTTCAATTTTATCTTTGTCCCATATTACCCCATGGTTGGGGTATAATGGGACAAATGATATTTTTCCAAAAATCTTTTTTTTATTATTTATTGATAAAAGTTAGGATTATTCAAGTGAGATTTTTAAAAAAAATTGGAACTTTTTATTTAGTATGGTATGTATATTGAGCATATATGTGAAAAATTTAATTTTTTTATAATCTAACTATTTTAATAACAGTTCAATGTTACGTGGCCCATTTTACCCCACGTTCCCCTAGGTATAATATTATATTTTATACACGCGATAGCATTTTCAATACTATAATACCTATACACTGTTCAAAATAATGGTACATAGATTTACATAAAAAACCTGGTTTTGCCCGTGGCCGTCTATGTGTTTCTTATTTTGAGCAGGGTATAATAATTATAATAATAAAATAAATTACTTTTATCAGTTATCACAATAATATCATCAAATATACTTAGTATAATTATAGGCTGACAGACCTGTTTTTCGTATACAATTATTTTATATCATTACTATTTAACTTGAAGTAGATAATAAAAAGTTAAAGAATACAGAATACAGAATACATTTTTATTAATTATTTATTTTATTCTGTGTTAAGGATAATAGTCATAAATTATGATAACAGGTTTAAAAAAATGCTCTATGATGATTAAACAATTATAGTAATTAAAATTAATTAATTTAGGTTTTATAATTTGTAACAATTGTCCGAGTATAACAAGACGAACCTACTAGAATTAATTTTATTACATTCATTTAAATATTATTTAAAACTATTATCGTTCCCTCCGCTAATCTAAAATATCCCTAAACTTGCTATGCAACACCACCTCAAGTAGGTCACAGGGTACATTTATTTTTGCGTCACTCATAGAAAAAAGAAATATCAATATTCGAAATAGTCGTAAGTAGTAAACTAGTGTGATGCGCGATTGCGTAAAAATCGCAAAATATTGAGCTTCATAACTAAGTTCGTGCGCCAAATTCTGACTTCACCATCGTCTTCAGCGTACTTAGGGCCAGTTGCACCGTCTCTGATTAAAGTTAACCGGAGTTTAATCGGCCGAATTTGCCCGGTTAAATATCTGTTATCAGCTGATTAAGCTAAATCGAAGTTTAACCGTAGACGGTGCAACTGGCCCTAAACTACATAAGTTTCAAAAAAAAGAATTGCAAAAAAAAAATGTGCCAGGTAAAATAAAAATATATCAAAAAAAAATAATAAGTTTGTATCTCCATAGGATACATCTTAAATGGAAATAAGAATGTGGTATTTGAAAAATTATTGTTGACCTTTGAGTCGTGATATGACAATTTGAATCTCCTTCACGTCAATAAGCTCCAACGTCTATGGAAAGGGAACAATAGTTTGAATCTACTAAAGCCATTAAAATTATAGAAAAAAAAATGCTTGTAAATATAATATATTTTTCTTATAATGTGTAGTAATGCATTGCTTTATTTTAGTAAGTGCCTTGAAATGTTGTAACGCAACAAAACATACAGGATTCTTATCATTTCGCGTGATTTTACTAATTTGAATATGTGACTAAGTTACTGGTCTGCATTATAACTGCTTGGTTTTCGATGAAGGCACTTGAAATTTTCACGACATTTAAATAGGGTACAACTCATACCGTGTACAAAGTTTCATATTTTTTGCTAAAGTATTGCGGGCATAAGAGCAAATCAGCAGTTTTCCTGGACGGCGGCGCGTGATATTACTTATTTGATCGTGTGAATAAATTACTGAACTGCGTTATAAGTGTTATAACTCATCCGATTTTTACTGTAGGCACTCTAAATTTTCACGATATTTAAATACGGTACACTATATGCAGTGTACAAAGTTTCATAATTTTTGATAAAGTATTGCGGGCGTAAGAGCAAATCAGCAGTTTTCCTGGTCGGCGGCCCGTGATATTACTGATTTGAATATGTGAATAAATTACTGAATTGCGTTTAACAGCTTGGGTTTTTGCCATAGACACTTGAAATTTTCACGATATTTTAATACGGTACAACCCATACTGTGTAAAAAATTTCATAATTTTTGGTTAAGTTTTTAGTTTTGTGATAATTCTGCGACAGGTAACTCGGAGGTGAAATTCGACGGGGCAACCTGAAATTAAGTGGGGAGTTGTATGGAGGTATTATAATGGCGCTTGTGGAGTTTCACCCCACTCGGACTTTGTTTGGTAACGCTACGGCCGCTATGGCTTCTAATCAGTAAATCAGTAAATCAGCAAATCAGTAATTTAGACTGACCCACCTTTGAGTATATTTAAAAATCCCAAAACCCAGAATTTGAATAAATTTGTTATTAAATTATTAATGAGTTTTCAATATGTTTGATCAATCACTCTGTATAATTATTATTATGTCTATGATTACCATCTGGTACTAATAATTTAAATCTTAGGTTTTCATTCAATTTTATGTGTACCGTGTAGTCGTCAATTATAATAATTAATCATAGGAATGTATATAAACAATTTGATCATTCAGAAACGTACGGGTCTTGGAAAATGTTTTTGTAATATGTATTAATGTTTAGATTTATTATAATATTTTAATTTGATTTGATTGATATAATATATTAAAATTAAAGTACACATGTAAATGGTGTTACGGACTCACGGACTTATCAGTATGGAGGTGTAGTAGCTGTCTAAGATAATAGGGTAATAATGCCGTAACGCAGAAAAGTTTTGTAATGGTTTTGACTTTTGACTATATTTAGGCCACTTGCAACAAGCGTAATAATATATATTTTACTATATTGGAGTTGTCAGTTTAGGAACTATTATACAGAGTGTAACATATAGAACTGGCTTTTGGAATAACTTTCGTTCTAATCAATATTTGAATTTTTTTTTTATATATAATTTATAGTCATTGTCGCTACATTTATATTATACAAAAATTTTTTTTATTTTTTAACACTAATAAAAAATATTGAATTTGATTGAAATTCTTTTGGATATATTCAAAGATATACAATAATTTGTGAATCTGATTATAAGAAGAATTTTGATACTAAAAACATTTATCTAATTCAAGTAGTTTATTTTTTAGAACTTTTTAAATTATCAATTTTTATTTGATTAAATTTATTTGGAACGTAATAACTTTTTTGAAAATATATCTTTTGGGAATTTGCTGACATAAGTATATTTCTTAAATTATTTACTAATCATATAGTTTTAAGTCTTTCTGTTACACCTAGTATAAAAGGGTCATATTTTAATATAATGTACCTATGTGTGTTAAATATATATATATATATATATGGAAAAGTAGATATATTTTACTTGCTCTCAATCATTATATTTTTTCATAGAACTTAGTAAGTTTGTTAGTTCTAGATATATCTTAAAAGTCTAGATCAGATAATATATATACATATATTGATTATCAACTATCAGATAATTTCATTGTGTTTTGTTTTGTTTTTACATTTATTTTTTCTTACTTCCCAGATCAATAATTTATAAAATTGCATAGATTTTATTAATACTAATAAGCACACTTATGAACTAAAAAATATTTATCTTATTAAAAAAAAAATAGAAAACATATTTCATAAAAAATATATTATTTGGAAGTAATTAATTTTAGTAAATCAGATAATTAATAGAAATTATTATCATATTTATGTAAATTGATTTACCAAATATTAAAATTATGTTTTCAACCTCGAAGGATTGATGGATATTATGTTAGGATAAAATTATACACATTTCTAAATAAAATATAATCCCTTCCTTACATAATTGTATTTATTATAAAAATTGTATTCATATTATTGTAAAATAAAATTAT
>NC_042495.1:38256863-38266758 GCF_005508785.2 Acyrthosiphon pisum | reverse complement strand
ATTCTAGAAAATACTTTCTAAGCAAACAATAATTTATATTTTTAATAAAAGAGAATAAATGTAATGTTGAATTTAATGTAAAACATAAAAAATACAAGATGCAGAAACCTATCTGTTAGTTACAATTTGCAAAGCAAGGGTGTATACTAAATAAAACAAATTTCATAAAGTATAAAAGTGCAATATAGCATACAAAAAATTATTTAAATAAAAATATTAATTGTTTTAATTTCGATAAAATATCACATTACAAAAAATGATGTACTTAAATTAGTTAATGTAACTATATATTTTTCTAACACAATAATTTTCTTATAACATAATTAAATATAAAGAATACTACTTATATTATGGACGGAACGTGTATATAATATTTGAGAATTAAGTATAAATATATCGTACAGGTAAGAAGTTAATATGTTAAGGTGAACCATAATCAATTCAATTAGATAAATCAGACATTTATAGACAACCATTATAAATACAAATTATAAATGTACAATGGATTATGAGAATATAGTTTTAAAATAATTGTATATCATTAATTTACATCAGACAATTTTATATTATTTTTTATAACATTCACCTTTAAAATTTAACAATAACCTTGACGTATTATACTTAATAATCATCAATTATTTTTAAGGCAGTCTGTATGTTAGCTTATCAAAAAAAAAAAAAAAATGAGATTCACAACTTAAAATCAACAATCATAAATGTCATAGTCATTGGTAATAAAATAAAATGTTTACATTTTATACATAACCTGTAACCTATAACATATTGTTATAAAATATTCAATTTAATTAAATGTTTAAAAAAAAAATGGTAATATAAAATACTGATAATAATGGAAATGGAAATAAATCATAAAATAAATGTTTAGTATAACGGTAAGTATTAATTATGATTTAAAATAGTAATAATAAAGTACAAAAAAACAATAATATTTCTTTAAATTGCAATGTAAATCCAAATTTACCAAACATACTCTAATACAGTGTAAATAGTGTAATACAGTAAAGTTATTAACAACCAAAAAATAAAAACTGTTAATTGGTTTCATTTAATCTGTTCTTCCATAAATAAAATAAGTAGAGAAAATAAAATATCAATGTTTTAAAAGGTCTAGAAAATGTATAATAACTATTTAAAAAATTATTGTTTGATTAAATAATAATAAAGATAATAAAAAACTAAATTAAATAAACCATTCTCGTTTCTTCTGTACTTGGTGTCCAGTGGTCGAATGTATGACAGCATCATCAGGATCTAATGCTATATCAGCACCTCGATCTTCTTGTGTAATATAATCACCTTTATGACGAGCCACATATCGACCAACCAAAAATGCAAGTATCAAAATTACTATCAAAATTATTGAAAATATTCCTAGAAAAAAAAAAAATTAAATAAATAAATACATTTAATGAATAATTACATGAATATTTACCACCAATTAAAGCAGAGTTAGTCTCATTGTATGCAGCCTTTACTTTATTTTCATCTAATATAGGAGGAGGTCTAGTCTCGATTAAAGGTGGAGGATGTGTGACTGGTTCAACACCACAAAAATCTTCTTTTATCGTAGCTAGATTATTTATAAAAAAATTATTACGTACCTAGGATTAATCATATTAAAATATAACAATATGTAAATGGTATACCATCAAGGGGCTCAGAACATAATAAATTGTTTTCTTCAACTTATTATTTAATATTAAATTGTTGTAGTTAAAACTACTACAAATGATTTAGTCAAATTTAATCTAAAAAAAGTGAGTAAGTGGATGTCGCTCTGCTGTACAGTAGGTTACAAGTAAGTCACTGTAATGAATGGTATTAAATTTGAATTCAATGATACAATATTATTGTATAAAAAAAACAATTCTGAGCGAAAATGGTCAGTCAGCCTATTATATTACTAAGTATATTTATTATTTGATGATATTATTGTGAATAAAGTAATTTATATATAACCTATTTATGTAGAACCTTGTTTTAAATTTTCAAACCCTAGCTATAAAAGTTGAACATTTAATACATTTTTAACAACAAAATAATTATTAAATTTTGTCAAAATTCAAACTTTAAATGCTTATAAAAAAATTGTGCTTATGTATTTTTAATATATTTCAATTGCTATTGTTACAATATTTAAGGAGCCTAGCATTCAATTTTCATGCTTTTTTACCTGACAAATAAAATTTTATTAATATTAAAAAAATTGAAAACTGACATCGTTCAAAAACAGCTCAAAAAGAGTCAAAATATTTTCAAAATTGTATGCTGTATAGAAAATGAAAATATAAACATTCAGTTTTCATGTATCTACAATTATTCATTTTTGAATAAAAATAAAATAACAAAACCGCTACATGATAAATCAAGTGAATATCCAATATTGTAAAAATATGAACTTCAAATGCTCATAAAAATTTAATTTTATTTGCTTGTAGACATTTTTTTTTTATAAAGATAGGTAAATTTATGAATAATCAAATCTTAGATTTAGAAAGAAAAATTTTTATGTGTTCTCATTTCAAAATAATTTGCTAATTTTTGTGAATTTCTGTATTTTGTCAAGATTTGTACTTTAAATGCTTATAAAAAAAAATTGTGACAAAGAATTTTTAATATTTTTCAAATGTCATTGTAACAATATAGTAGGAGCCTTGCATTGAATTTTCAATCTTTTTAACCCAACAAATTAAGTTTTATTGGCATTCATAGAAAAAAGACTAATAAAATTGGAAACTAAAAATGTTCCTTAACAGCTCAAACTAATCAAAATATTTTGAAAATTTGATCGTGTATACAAAATGAAAATATAAACAACCAGTGTGAAAATGTCATGTTTAAACGTTCATTTGTTTTAAAGTTACAACAATAACCAAAATCAATTATGTGGAAAACCGATTTTGCGTAAAAATTCTCGTTTTTCCTTAATTTTTATATTGCTTTACCTGGAGCTTTTGAAAACTATTGGGAATTTTAGCTATGAGCAACATTTATCCAATGATTAAAAAACTGGTCAAAGAAATGCAGTCACAAAAACCACATTAAGTAAATTATAATTATATCTATATATTAGTTAAGTATAGTTATAAAATGTAACTTGAAGTAAAGTAATAAAAACTAACATTATTTGATAAATTTTGTGTATTCTCGTTGATGAGCAAAAAACAGGTCTTCCTAGCTTAGTAAAATTGGGATGGTCTGCGATCTATAAAATATTATCGAAGTGGTCCGTGGTGGTAAAAAGGTTGGGAAACACTGGTTTACATAGTTATTTACTTGTTTACAAATTTTGTTTACGTATAAATTTGACTTTGTTCTAATAAAAATGAGGTATTAGAATTGCAATATAACGTTAAATTTTTTTTAAATATTGAAAATACTAAAAGGGATAATGGCCAGTTACGCCATGTTCTGTCCTGATATTTGACTGCTGTAACTACAAGCCGTACATAACAAAAAATTATTTTAAAAGGTTTTAAATATTTAAAAAATACTAAACCTAAACCATTTCTCTTAGAATTGAACACTTTTAAATTAAAAATTTTGATTTGTGTTTTGTGCTCCTTTTAAGTGTATGTCAGCGTACTTTTGTTTTCCCACGCGCAACATAGAAAAATATATGTTTAGCAGAACCAACCTAGTATTATTACTTTTAATATTAGAATGCACTCACCTTTTATCAAAGTTTAAGTTAAGAATATTACCTTTGTTCCTACCCCTATGTTAGCTATTTTATGATTTTTTAAATTATTATGTAAGTTATGAACATGTAACGTTTTTAGCTTAAAGTTTGATAATAGGTGAATTCACTCTAATATTAAAAATAATAACATAGGGTTGGTTCCACTAAACATAAATTTGGTATGTTGCGGGTGGGCCAGAGAGAGAGAAAACAAATGGTGCGCTGACTAATTGTTACATGTTTTTTCTTGCACAATTTTATTTAATAATATTATTCCTTTATTGTGTATTATTAAATTGAAACTTCTTACTATTCATTCCACTGACATTTGGAGGTCCATCTTGTTGGAATAACAATTTCAGAGGATAAATATCATCAAATTCTACACGTGAAACACAACCAACAAAACCTTCAGTCATAGATGTATTACGGCCAATGTACATGTATTGAATATTGTTAAATTGTGCATCAGTAGATTCTTTGATGTCAAAATGAAATTCTTTAGGATCCGATCCATCAACCTATTAAATATATGTAAATACATTATTAAATACTAAATAGTAATAGAATAATAATTGAATTATTTTATGATTTAAAATACCTCCATGATTAGAGTAGAGCCAGAATTTTTTCTTCTAATTCTAAGATCATGGTATTGTCCAAGACCAAAATGCTGATCTGGAAATATTAATTCTTGACGTTCAAATCCAAAATCAAATACAACCCGCAAATGACCTGTCAAGAATAGAAACATTTTTATTATTTTTATTATTTGAATTATTTAATTCTATAATAATTAATAAACATAAAAAAGTCTAATACTAACCGCTATTGGAAACCATAATTGTCATGTATTCTTTTGAAATATTTGAAAAAAGTCCAAGTAGGAACCCTTTTGGATTAGTAGTTGTAAAACCTACTCTAATGTTTTCAGATATTGTTGATCTCCATACTCCTTCAAAATCATACCTTATCATCGAATTGGCCTTAAGACTCACACCGATTTCTATAAATGATGTATTTGTATTGAAAATCAGTAAAAACATATATTATATTAAGTCGTAACACTTAATTCTTACAAAATGTAGTTATAAAAAAAGATTTGAAAATTTGATTTACCATCCGCACAAATTGGTCCTTTAAATGCAGTCCATCGACAGTCACAAGTGTAACCATCATATTTTTCAAAACATGTTCCATTATTAAGACACGGACTACTATCACATTTACCAATACATCCAGGAGAAATACCATATAACCCCTTTTCAGCATATGATTTTAAGTCTACGAGTTGTCCGTTTAACATAAATGCTCTCAAGCAACCAATGAAACCATTTTGTTCATCAGATGATGCTCCTAAAATAATGGATATATTTAATAAATTATAAAATAATGAGTAATGAATAACAAGTTAATAGCCACTTACCAATGACTAATTCAGACGTCAAGTGTATTGCTCGCACAGGACCAGGAGGTTCTCTTACTGACTGTTTTATGGCTCCATTTACAATAATTCTACTTTCTTTTCTGAATTTAAGTACAATTTAATATAAAGAAATCAAAATTTCATTAATATACAATTTATTTAAATGAAAAACTAACCTATTTCTTTCTAAGACAACTGAATGCCATCTATCATCATTAAGTTTGTCGGAAGTTTCCACACGAACGTTTAAAGGTCCACTGCCCGCTTGGTAACTGAATTGTAAAGAGTGACCACCTAACAACCAAAGTAGCAATAAATATTTATGCTTGATAATAATTATTTATTTGTATAAAAGTTAACACATAATTATTTTATTACTTATAAGTGATAATTTTATATAATCTTTAGGTCCATGACTTTCAAAAATAATGGCATTTTCAATAGTTGTTTTAAACTCAAAATAAATGTCACCATTTTGTCCAAAGTCAAATGTTGGTAAACGAATCTGTGAGTCAAGTTTGCGGAATGTAACAACATTATTAAAAAGCTCTGTAAAATAAAACACAAATCATTTGTAAATACAATTTTTTTTTTTTAAATAAAATAGAAATTTACCATCTCCTTCACACATTAATGGTCCAACTTTAAATCTCCCTTCTTTATCATCTAACGGGGTACCTGTGTCTCCAAATCTAACTTGTTTTATTGGCAGATGCTCTTTTTCTCTTATATCACCACTGTCTGATTGCCAACTATCAAGACCTACAGAAATGTCAGAAAATATAGAATAATCAAAGTAATTAAAAATATATTCGTGTAAACAAGCAATTTACATCTTATTATATTATTTACCTGAATCACAATTGCACCATTTAGTAGGATCTTTACAATTACCAATTATACCACATTGACATTTGTATGAACCTGGAATTGAACCACCCCAATAATCCATTTTTTGATTATGTCTAGATACCCACCATCCGAATGGTCGAAAATCCAACCCATTTGCTGTTAATTGTAATACATTATTAATATTTTATGATAAATGAAACGTAATTCTTATTAGCTATTAAGTATAATACCTGGAGAATTAAATAATCTAGATTGTTTACAAGTATAACTTAATGGCTGCCAACATGAATGTGATCTATTAATAAGTGCTTCAATTTGAAATAAATCTGCATCATAATTGAATTCTTGTCTAAAACTTCCAGGTTCTTGAAAACCATCAACAGTGGAACCACTTTCACTTTGATGCCTAATTGTTGTAACTATTCGTCCATCAGCTATACATTAGAATATGTTTAAATAACTTTTTTTTATGTTTTATTCACATTTTAAAAAATAATTATAATTTAATAATATATTACACAACATTGAAAATACTAAATAGTGTATTTACCATAATATTGGCATGTAACTGGAAACGGCTTTAATGGACCACTTCCATCTACATCTATTTTTATATCAGAATTTTGTCCTACTGGATTAACATTCTTAAAAGCAAGGCATGACAATGGATTCAATGCTAGTTATGAATAACATTATTAATTTAAAAAAAATCATTTTTTAATTTTATAAATTGAATTCCTTACGTGTTTGACATACAGCACCACTATATCCTGTATTTCCACAATCACAGAAAAAATCCTCAGAATTTTGTTTACATGTTCCAGAATGCTTACATGGACTTGGATTGCACCGATCACTCATTTGACAGGCATCAAATAATACTTCTTTATCACAACAGTAACTTTCCTAAAATAAAAATATTATATATGAATTAAAAATACTTATTTAAAGGGATAAAAGTAGTGTCATCAATATTTACTCCTAGTTTCCAATCGGTTGGTAACATGTAATTGCCATCAATTGTAATTAAACGCATACACCCAACAAATCCAATTGTACCATAAATACCTCCTAAAACAGTATACATTATATTATTATCATAATTTCAACCATAATACTAAATATATATTTAAAAACAAAGTCAATAAAATAATTTATCTAACCGGCAATAAAATTATTTTGTCCCGTTAAGAAATCTAATTTTCTAATTGTCTGCATAGGTCTATTATCTACATTAAGCTCCAAAAAATTTTCTTTAAGAATCAAAATCACGCTATGCCATTTCCCATCATTAAAACTTTCTTCATAGTTGTCTAAAATTACACGCGTGTTGTCTTTGGTCATCAACTCTACTTTAATGTGTTCATTTTCCAGGTATAACTACAATCAAATAAAAAATTGGATTCAATACAATATAGAAAATGTAAAAGTTAAATTGTTTTAAAGATATATTACCTTGACATATCCATTTACTAAAAATTTGTGGTGAGCTAGTAACCCACGTTCTTCATAAGTCCGAAATGATAATGATATATTGATCTTTTTCATACCCTCATAACTTCTAATTCTTGCATAAGATGATCTTGATAAAAATGTAACGGGAACAATAGGAGATTCCTAATAAAAATATAATATTTTAGTAATTATTAAAATTTAATTTTAGTATATTAAATAATAATCGTACCAAACAAGTATATAATGTATTTATCTTTTGATATTTTTGCATTAACCAAGAGTCTCCAGAGTTGTATGACTCTTTAACTAAATAAATCATATTTGTTGAATTCATATATAAGTTTTCAATACATCCAGTAAAATTTGTATTAATTAATAGACCTTCATTTAAATGTGGAACACCACCTATATATATCTATAAGTAAAAAAAAATTATATATTTTATACATATTACAATTAATATTTCATTGTCGTCATGCAAAAAATGACTAAGTGAAAATGTTTAAGATTTTTAAATTTGAGATTTGTATTATCTAATTATTTCACTTGGTCAGTTAATGCATATTTAAAACACAACTTAGTTGCCAACATGCAAAAGTGACCAAGTAACAGTAACAAAAACAATAGAGTACTATAAATCTTAAATTTTAAACATTTTCAGGACAGATTCAATTTTATTTTGCATACTTCACGATTAAGATCTAGTCTTTCAAATTCTCCTTTGATTCGACCTTGAATTGTAACACGATCAACAGAAAACACAACATCAAGCCTATTTCTCATTATTATGACTTCATGCCAAATGTTATCATCCAGTAAACTACCAACCGACAGACTAGTCATAAATTGAGATCCTAAAAAATAAATAACAATTTTAACCACCCATTACATTTTTCTAAATAATATCAAAATATACCTAAATTTATATTTAATAGTAGCCGATTATCTTTGAGCTGTAAAGCTAAATAATCTCCTTGTGATCCAATTCCATATAATAAAATTCCGTCGGCCACATTTGTTTTGAATCTAAATCTAATTGATTCTCTATGGGCAGAAACAGGAGAATCTCTCAAGTTCCAACGTACCAATGAAGTTCCATTGAAATAAAGGCTATCCGATGCTAAAATTAAAGTTAATATTATTTTAATCACTCAATATGTATGAAATATGGTATTGATATTTACAATATGGGCATCCATAAAGTTCCAATCTCAATGAAATTCTGTCTCTCCATCTAGTAGGATTAATTCTAATCCATTGTGCTATGATAGGAACTTCAAATATATTTCTGGCCGAATCATCTCCATTAATATTACCTCTAAATAACTACAAATAAAAATATGTAAACTATTGATAGATACATGTAAAATTATTATTTTAATTTTTATAATTAAACTACGAGCTCATAAATACAAAAATATTTAGTAAATAACTGTTTAAAATTATAACTTTTAATTTAATTATATAATGTAAGGTAGCATTTGAGAATTTTCCAATTCTATTTAGTTTACAGCATATTCTTAAGTGATATATACTTATATCAACATCAAGCAGAACCTTTGTAAAAGTTTTATAACCTTTTAAAATATAAATATTATCATTTAACAAAACTAATAGCATTTGTGTATTTTTTTTATTATAAAATGACATTAAGAATAGTATAGCATGTAACATTCAGCACACTATTTGTTTTTTAGGTACTTATGTGTTATCTCGACTACCCAAGTATTTCCAAGACTACCTGTGAGAACACTCGTGTTATCTCGACTACCCAAATATTTCCAAGACTACCTGTTAGATTCTATTTAAAAATGTACATTCCCGCGCTGTAATCTGTATCATCTTAATTGACAATTTAATTTTGTTTTCGATGTACAATTTACTATCCACGTATCTTGCCATCAGACCAGGTATTTATGTCGTCAGTCAGTCGACAGCCGTCCTTATTACGTCCGTCAGTTATTATTTACTGTATAGTACATACGCGCTACGACTAGCCAACATGAATTTTTTTAATTTGACATCTTCAGAAAAGGAAGCTGTGCAATTTGCGTTAGCAGGCGCTAGGGAGTTTGTACACGAATTCCATGTTATTCCAAACAACTGCAGCCCCGACCCCGATATGGCTTTTGGATGCATCCGTGTATATTTTTTCGCATTTTATGTTTTGTATTATTTGGAAATATTCTTGTTTATAGATTGAAGGAGGAGTGTCTTTTTTTTTAATTATGGAGAGTTCGGTGTTTGCTACGCTGAGATTTGTCCATTAGGGAGGAGAAATAGTTAATAAATCGGAGATGACTAGATTGTTCTTCTGGAGTAGTGTTGTTAAAGTTTTAAATTTTGGATTGAAGTCGAGCGAAGGAAGAGAATTGGATTATATTATATTATTAATTATATAATTATAATATATTATATTATATTTTTACACCAGATTTTTTTTAAGGGGATTCCACACC
>NC_042495.1:38254517-38256586 GCF_005508785.2 Acyrthosiphon pisum | reverse complement strand
TGTTTTCAGAATTCTTATAGCTCCATTAGATCAATTGGTATGTTTGGCAAAAAACACGTCTAAAATACTATGTCACGCTTATGTTAGACGAAAACAGAAAATCACGGTATCGAATCCCCTTAAGTACTACTAAATACATTATTTTGTAATAATTTTTATAACCGTAAAAACGTAAACAATTTTTATTATTATAACATATTACCATAGACATATAAATGTTTTAAATGTCTATGCATATTACCTATGCCCTATATTGTTTATTATAACTTGTGGTAACTAAATTGTGGTAGTCGAGATAACATGGTTGTGGGCAGGGAGAAAACAAATAGTACGTTGACATTCTGCATGCAAGAAAGAAGTATTGAACATTTTTAAATTTTTCCTATTTTCTTTTTTACTCAATAAGTAAGAGTCATACTTCATGAATTATGTTTTTGGTGTTATTTATTTATATTATTAAATTCTTATTTGTTCACAAAAAAAAAAAAAACACTTCATTAGAATATGAGAGGTTTTAATTTTTAGTTCTTAAAGCTGTAACTCATAAACGCAGGGGCAGTAAGTAATAGCTGTACAACTAATATACCTATCCCCTATTTTCAGCAGAATTATTGGCTAGAATGATAGATGATTGCACTTGATATTAATTATTATATAGTAACACGCATTAAATAAATATAATGATAATGTCAATAAATTGCAGTGGCCATTTAAGGCCTACAAAGAAATTATTAAAGTTAACTCATTGTTGAACTCGATTACTAATTAATTAATCCTCAATTACTACTAGTTTAAGAAATACCCACAGTCAATTGCTATCAATAATTGATACTAATAACATTTATTTTATCTATATAAGATATACTTATGTGATATATTGATAAATGATGTTCATTGTAAAACTATTCAATTCTCAACACTTTAATAATAAAAAAAATCTATAAATACCTCATAAAATACGAAAATATACTTACTACAATATAATATATTATTAATCGCTGTGTCTATACGCCCGACCATGGTCGGTGAGATAAGGAACGCCCGACCACAGAATAGATGAAATTCATCTATCTGTGGCCCGACCATGGTCGGTAAGATAAGGGATACCCGACCATGGTCGTTAAGATAAGGAACGCCCGACCAACCATACGAATAAAATGCGCCTTTATTTGAATGTTCGGGGTAATTGAACTCCTCATTGATCATCTAACTCATCTCATCAAACCTGAACTTTACAGTTATCTATTTCTCCACATTGATCTATTTTTACAGTGTTCTCCTCTACAGTGGTTTGTTTTTGCGGTGTTTTTCTCCACAGTGGTTTGTTTTTACAGTGTTTTTCTCCATAGTTGTCTGGTTTTGCAGTGTTTTCTCATTTAATAATATTAAATTAATTTCATTTTTAATTTATTAACATTAATATGATGGAAGTTGGTCAGACATTTACCTCATATTTTGATTTTCAAAATAAGTTTGAGGAATACAAAAAAACTTTTTTTTGTGATTTTTCAATTTCGGATTGCCGGACTTTAAATGTAGCCCGAAAAAAATATCCTCAAAAATTAAAAAATACTCCGGACTCGTTGAAATATTATTTTTTTAAATTAAAATGTGTTCATGGAGGAATTTACAAGAAGAGTGCTAACAATGAACAGCAACGATCCACATCGTAAGTGTTTTTATTAATACATTAAATACATTTAAATACATTAAATACATAAGAACCATTATCTAGTACTATGAAGCAAAATTACCCTGCATTCATATATTTAAGAGTAACCAGTGATGGTTCAAAATTAGAAATTGCACGAATGGATGAAAGCCATAATCATGCAATGTCTTCAATGTTATTTTGTGATACGGTATAAGCGGTATAGGTAAGGTATAGAACAAAAATTAGCGCCAGGGTCGCATAGGCGCACATTGGGTGTGAATTTAGGGGGTGCTGGAATACTTTATGTTACACATGTCCATGGGGGGCTTTGTCCCCCCCCCTTAATCCTATACTATAACTAACTGCATTATATTAGCTTTAAATTTTTATTAGATGGGGTACCTAACTTTGATTT
>NC_042495.1:38229080-38253661 GCF_005508785.2 Acyrthosiphon pisum | reverse complement strand
CCCCAAGCAACCCCAAGCACCCCCCTATGTGTGCCTATGCAGGGTCGTGTATCCCTTATCTTGCCGACCATGGTCGGGCGTGTAGACACAGCGATTATTAATATTTAATACTAAGCAATATTCAGAAAGTAAACAAAACAATCAAAATTGTACGTAATGAAAATCAATCATATGCAATAAGAGAACACAACTACTAGCAGACAACATAATATTACAACACTACTAAATTTAAAAATAACACTCAAGGCAATCATAAAACTCAAACCTCAATGTTGCCATGAGAATCTTCAATATTTGTCCAACCCTTCCCATTATCAGAGTATTGTATACAATATTCCTCGATAAATTCTAAAGTGGAAGACCGGCCTTGAGTAGAAATAGAGCATATTTTCACTCTAGTCAAGAATTCAACAATGAAGTATTGATCAAGAGAATCATATGCAGAAGTCCATGCCATGTATCCTAACAAAATTCTTAGTTATCAATAAAAAAACTATATACTTTGTAATTAATATTTAAACTCTAAAAAATAATTATCTCACCTTATTTATAGATATTTAAAATGTTTTAAATTCTAGGTACCTATAGAGTTAGTGTATCATAAATTACCTTAGTATTCCCAGATGACTCTTTGTATTCAGCATAGTCTAGGCCATTTGAACCATAACTAATACCAAAGGTTTCTACATATTCTGAAGATTCTGCTCTACCTTGGGTCAATATGGATGTTACAGTCATGGTTTGGCCTAGGTCGATTATGAGATACTGAGCGAAATCAGAGCTGTATGCTGTCCATGCATTACGTCCTAGAGTACAACACAAGCAAACAAACACACAAAAATAAAACTAAACTATTTTAAACAAAAAAAGTGCAAAAACTATTCTAAATGGCTTTAACACTTCTATAAATGTTATTTTTAGTTCAATTTTTCAATTTATTTGTATTTAATTTCAAAATTACTGAGAAAAAAATGTTTAAATTATTGAGATTAAATATATAATATACATGTATGTAATATAATATATTATTAACAATGATGAAATATTAGATTTTACGATGATGTGTTTTTAAATTTTAAATTTCTTGTGTCTGTGTACACAGACACATGGGAAAGTGAATATAGTTGGTGCATTGGGGAGATTTTTGGTGTAATTCTAAAAAAATAACTGTAGATATATGTAATTTTCACTGGTTGCTTATATAAACATTTTCTATACACCACAACATTTTTCAAATATTTTGATTTGTTTTGAACTGTTTACGGACATTTTCAGTTTTTTTTTATGAACATCAATACAATTTTATTTGTTGGGCTAAAAAAGGTGAATATTTGACAAAATATATCAAATTTTAAATTTTAAAGCTAAGGATTGAAAATTTAAAACAAGGTTTCACGTAAATAAGTTTTATATAAATTACATTATTTACAATAATATCATGTTTTATACTTGGTAATATTAATAATATCATAGGCTAATAGGCTATCATTGAGAATTTCCAAAAATAATTTTAACAAGCAACACTTGATACAATAAAAAGATACTCTAGACAGTACTTTTGTTTTATTATTTATTATGTTTGGTAAATAGTTATAAAATATGAAAGTTTATCAAGAATTGTGTTAAATGTAATATATTTAAATTCATAAGTTCATCATATTACTAAAAATTATGAGTACAAACTACAAAGTATTTAAAATTTTTTTAGCAATGATGACTTTAAAAATTAAAGCTTATATTAAATATTTTATTAGTAAATCAAAAAAAATGTATAAATGTATGTATATTAGATTTTAATTAAAATATAGAATATACTGGTATACAACATTCTTTTTGTGTAGAACTATTTTTTCATAGGTATAATTTAAAAGTTTCAGGTAATCATAAACATACGATATGATATACATATCAATTGGAAGTTAAGTATAGTTTTGAAAAAGCATTTTAGGAAATGCATCAAGGACTGAAAGTAATGAATACGCAATATTTTAGAATTATTTTGTTTTGTGATAATTTAATAAATATTATACAAGTGTAAGTATAATGTAGTTAGGATGATTTAATTATTACAATATTATTCCCATGTAATTGTAATCAAAGAAAGATATTAGATTATCATTTGTATATAATAAACATAATAAGTATATTACAAATAAAATAAACATAATATTTTTTTTTTATTGGTACCAGTCAATAACATTTCCTCCTTGGCAACTACTTGTACAAGGCACGCATAATCAAATAACCCCTTTTATTATACTTGTCAAGAAAACAAAATTATACAACCAATTCTTCATAAATATAATAACTATTACTACAGAACATGCGATAATATAAAACAAATATATTTTCTTATTTCCTTCCATATTATTTTTAAAATAACTACATGCTATCTGAAATATCAATATTAACATTATTGTTGATTTTATAATTGAATTGACTACAAATGTATATAATAATATGTCATTATATATATTATATTATATTATATTATATTATATTATACACGAATAATTTATTACGATTATGGTTGTTCTTCTTTATTCAAGAATAATTTACAATAGTTTTCATCTTCTTCTGTTATCATTTCTGCATTACTTATTAGGTCTTGGAAGGTTATAAGCTTAAAGTTAACTGGGGTTATAGATCCTTTAATGCATACAGTTATTGTATAATCATCGTACAAATATTCATGAAAACTCCAATCTGACATTAATTTACCATCAACAAATAATTCAGTATCACTCAATATTAAATCTTTCTTCAATTCATTTTTTGGAACGAAACATATTTTTTTTAGATCAATTGTTAACCCAGTACCAGTTGCTTTTACATAACTTTCTTTCAAGCACCAAAATCGATAAAATGAATTCGTTTTTTTCATATCTGTTCCTTTACTAATATACGCCCACTCATTTGAATGGAAGTTTCTATGCATTAATCTAAAAAACTCATTTAAACTTTTTCCACCTTTATAACAGTTTCTCATAATATCTATTCCTACACTAATATCTTCTTCACCAGCTAAAACAACAAAGTTTCCATCATGTGATACATTAAAATTTAAGTTGAATCCTTCTATTATGGGTTTGTTATTTAGATCTCTTTTTGTTTTTATTTTTGACCAGGGTAATTGAATAGCTTCTGATAAAAATTTTCTAATCATTAGTTGTCCTATAATTGAGCGTTTAGCATCTCGTTTAAAAACAAATCGACCAATTCTTTCTTTTTCTTCAAGTTGTATAGAACGAGAAGCTTTAGACCAATCATTTTCTGATGGAAACCAATTGCCACAATCGAATACCCAACGAACCCTGTTTGATGTTGTCATTGTAGGATTGTACTGTGCAAAATTCTTTAAAATGATGTGCATAAAAATTTATATTCTTTGGGACAGTTAAACAGCCACTATGCTACATTTAAACACCTAAACAAAGGAAACAACCGAAGTCAATCACCAATATAAAAATAATTCTTATATATTTAATCTAATACATATCATTATTGCAATATATTCAAATCTTAAAAATGTCCATTAAATAAGTTTATACAAATTATTAATTGTATGTATTACTATTATAGGTAATTGTTATTATGCTATTAATTTATTTATATTTGTACGCTACATAAACGATCTAAAAAGCACAATAATGAGCCACACAAAGAATAATTTGTAATTAGATATTAGATAATTTACATAAAAATTACAATTATAAATGTTATTGACTGGTAATTTAACATGGATATTTTTAACTACATAACATCACTCATATTTTGAAAAATGCTCACAAACGAAAATTGGAATCAAGGTATGTGGAATCAGGTATGTGAAATACATATTTTTTGAAGTATAAATAATTAGAAACAAATAATAATTATAAACAGAACTACTCCACTTATCCAAAAATGGTCAAGAGGACGTCAAACCCACAGTGAGATCTTCATTTAACAATTGAACAAAAAAGCAAATTTACAGTTTTGTGCTATTAATAATAGAGTGAATTGACTTATTATTAAACTTAAGAAGTAACTTAAAAAATAATATTATCTAGGATGTATCATAAGTTTTTTTCATATTTTTTATAAATATTTTAATTTTAAAGCGAGTCATGAGCATTTTGAAATTGGAATATCTTACATGATTCAGGTTGACTCTGCCTCAATTTGAAATTAAAATATGACTAAAACCCCAAGAGGTGTCCTAGACAATATTTATATCTTTAAGTTCAATAATTTGTCATTTCGCTCTAATACTAAAGCTAACAACACAAAATAGGTATAGCAATTGATACTGCCAGTTTTATACATAAACATTGTACGTTTGTAATACAAGGAAAACAGACAGATTTTACAACCTCTTTAAATGTTAAAAACTTATTGGTTCCTGTTTACATGCATACATATTTTTGTTTGGATAAAGTTTTTCTATAATATAATTTCTAAAAAACAATTGACCAATTTCCATTCTTTGGAAGAATGTAATATAACTTCTTTAATATATGAAGTTAAATTATTGTAAAACCAAGAGCATATCACTTAGAATTTCAAATATGTTATTGGTCAAAACATATAGTTCACTTACGATTATACATTTTTTTTGTTTAGATAATCATTTAACTCATACTATTAATTTTTTAACAACCGTAATTTTTAGCTTAATGATAGTAATTTTTTATTCACATTTAATATTTGAAACTTTAATTAATTGTACTGCCTATAAATTAAATAAAAGATGTTTTATTGTTTATGTATTTATAATAATGATCCAGTGCCTAACTGATACTGCCAGTTAAATAACCATAATATAACCTACAAAGATTCTACAATAGTCAATAAGACATAATATATAGTGAAATAATTTTCAAAATTTAAGTATTATAAAAGAATGTAAGTAAGTAAAAATATAGGGTTGAGAAAATGGTAAAAAGTAGTAAGTATATTAAGGGATTTTTAAGGGATTTTAGTTATAAAAAAGGTAGACTTTAGTCCATAATAAATTAAAAAGAGAATAGTGAACATACCTAACATATTATAAACTAGGTATTAGCTTATGGGTGTAGAATTAATTATTTTTTTTCATTCAATTTTCTATAAACTATTACCAACCATAAAGACTAAACATCAACTCTACAAATTGTAATTAATCATTTAATACAATGTTCACCTTACAAATAATCTACCAATAATAGTTGTATAAAATAACTTATCTACCTACGTGAAATTTAACATTTGTGTTACTAACAATGTTCTAGAAACAAATATCTTTGAATATATTTAAAATATTAAATTTGTATCTAGTAATAAAAAACTAAATAACATTAATGTAACTCAATATATGTTTGTTATATATTATATTTTAACAGTGTTGGGTAGGAACGTAACGGAAGTAACGCGTTACGTAATTTCATTAGAATTTTATCCAAGTAACGAAAATGTAATGGAAATTACTTTTGATAAGTAATTTCTATAAAATAACACGTTACAGTTTAGAATTATTAAGTACCTACCTATTGCCCAAAAAAAAAATTATGTATAATGCAGGTATTATTATGTTTACCCATCAATCTTATATATTTATATATTTAATTTTAACTCGCCACAATTCAGTTTTCAATTGTTTTGACATGTCCAATTGCACGGTAAATCACGAGAAAAGTTATTATTTAATTTGATCCCTCTAAATAGGTACCTAAGTACCTTTGCAGAATGTTTCCTATGATATCTATTATAGCGTGGTCTAATGAGTTATATACGCAACTATTAACTATGCAGGTTTTATAAATAATTTAGTGTTGTACAAAAACTGTTCAATTTGAAAATACTTATTAGTTATTGCTGTATTTAGAATTTACATTAGAATACCTATAACATTTTATTTCTGATAATTAAATAGAATCGAAATATTTATACATTACGCCGTTATAAATCATTATAGCCATTTCACATTTGGCATTTATAAGAACGGTTTATTTTTATAATTGTTTAAGTTATTATTATGTTCTATATGTATTGCGATTTTATTTTCACAAACATAATATTTAATAACACAAATACAAGATTGAGTACTATTATTCCTTATTTGGTATTAGTCGATCAGTCGACACTCTACTGATAGGTATAGGTATAGGTTTATGTTGTCAGTTTGTGACACAAATACATAATATTATAATTAACTATATAATAATTATTACTATTGATAAGTAGCTACAATTAATTAGTACTATTTTTTAATAGTCATAACTCATAAGTAATTACTATTGTAATATTGTTATGTAAATATGTATTAACTGTACATTTTCTTTTTTTTGTACACATTTTTTATATTATACCTTTTTACCATTGGTAATGTATTTCTATAAAAAGTTACATTATTGCCTGCAGAATGATAATTGCCAAGAAATTTGAAAAAAAAATTATTTTTTTTTTTTGTAACGAGAAAGTAATGAGTTACTTTTCTATTTGAAAAGTAAAGTAATTTCACTACAATTTTATTTTATTTGAGTAACGAGTAAAGTAACTTAATTACTTTTTAAAAGTAACTTACCCAACACTGTATTTTAATAATAATAATTAGGTACTAAAACAAAAAGTAAATTCAATGATTCAACAACACAATATGAACAAATAATAAAATCTACTAGTGCATTTTTTAATGGCATACATATTTTAGTATAAGTCAATTTTAAATATCAAGGTTGCATAACTAAAAAACGTCTTACCGATAGTTGATGATGTAAAAGAATCCAAGATAAACATTACTTTTTTTATAGTAATTAGGTACATTATTTTTTTAATTTTTGCAATATCTAGTATATCATTAATTAATAAAAAAGATTTTTTTCTGCTTTAGCCACATCAAAATATAAAACATTTCAATAAAATGTTATCAATAGGAAATTTCTTTTTTAATCTATAGTGCAACTAGGTAATATAATGATTAATATGGTGGTATTTAGACTAAACAGTTGCAATATTCACGACAAATTTATTTAAAACAATAAAAAGGAATGTATATACGTAAATATTGGAAATACAAATTTATAATTACCATTGAGTATAGCATTTTCTGGTCCTCTGTCTGGTAATGAAGAAGTTGCTCTGAGTGCTGCTTTTTCTAATAGTGGTTCACCACAATCGGAATCTATAACAATGCGAGTTAATTAAGTAATTTATTGTATAGTACAACCCAAATACCAGAATAGATACCTAAATTAATTTTAAATATTTATCAGAAATGAATTATTTAATGAAGATACACACATTTAAAGTAATTAGGGTTCTACCTTGACATAAAAAAGTAATCATGAAATCTAGTACAAGTCTTGTTGACAAACAATAAAAATAGTTATTACTCACCAGTTTTAACATTTGAGCATAATCCAACAGCAATAGCTATTATAATGAAATGTAAAACCTCACTCATTTTACACAAAGTGGTAGAAAATCACAAATATAATCTAATCCACATATTTTATATACTAGGCACTAAATGGATGGAATAATTCGAACAATTAAAGTTCAAACGTTCAATGATGGACTTGCATGATTCACAGTTGAGTGTTGAAGCGCTTGTTTTGTACTTTGTAGTTTACTTTTTGATTAAGGAATTCCGTTTTGATGGTAACAAGTAATAACCAACATGGTTTGGGTGGATCGACAATGATGGCACGCCCTATGACTGAATAAATCATAACAACGATAGCGCTATCTTGTAACGAATATATAATATGCGAATATATATACTTATCTATGGATTATACAATAATATTATACCCACAGATAATATGTATAATAACTAGGTACCCGACTCTAGAGGCCTTTATAGTTACTATATCCTATATAATGGTAGGTATACAGAAAAAAAAGCCACGGAAAAAATAGGGTATTATAATTCCTTAAGCAACAATTTTAAATATCAGTTTTATCCAGAAAAATGTTTAAACACTTTATTTGATTTAGTTGGTACATCGACCGCCAGAAAGTTATTGTTAAACTACAATATTATTGAACCATTTGCAAGTATTTATGAAAATATTGTAGATTTGTTGAAAAAGAAAACAGATAACATTATTATAAAATTTATATTAAAAGTAATGAGTCATTACTATAATGCGACGAATTTGAAACTGATGAAGATGATTTTGGTTTAATACGTATATAAATTGTCATTTGTAACTATGGGATAAATAGATTTACAGATCTAGATAGTATCTAGATAGTATCTATAGTCATTCGTTTTTTAATTACAACAAAATAAGAAAATCGTTACGTTACGTAACTTACGTGAGAAATCGAGTGAATATCAAATGTTGTAAAAATATGAATTTCAAACGCTCATAAAAATGTAATTTGACTTGCTTGTAGACATTTTTTTTTGAAAAAGGTAGACAAACTTATGAGGAATCTTGTATTACATTTTTAAATCTTAGATTTAAAAAGAACATTTTTCATGAATTTCTAACTACAAATTATTTGCACGTTTTCGTCATTTTTACGTATTTTGTCAATATTTAAACTTTAGATACTTATAAAAAAAAATTGTGATTATCGATTTTTAATTTTTTTCATCTGCCTTTGAAACAATATAATAGGAACCTTCTATTAAATTTTCAAGCTTCTTTAACCAACAAATAAATTTTTATTGATATTTATAGAAAAAAAAAACTAAAAAAAAATGGAAACTAAAAATTTCCGTAAAAAGCTGAAAATAAATTAAAATATTTGGAAAATTTTATGGTGTATAAAAAATGCTAATATAAACATTCAGTCAAAATGTTATGTACCTGTGGTCATTTGTTTTAGCGTTGTACCAAAAACCAAAATCGATTTTCTCGAAAACAGATTTTGCGTAAAAATTCCCATTTTTTTCTTAATTTTTCTTTTGTTTTACCCGGCGCTTCAAAAAACTACTGGCAAATTGACTTTTGATGCACAAAGTACCAACTAGAGTCACTTTCCTATTAGAAAAGGTACTGTTAAAGAAAATCCAAGCACTTTTACTGTCCTAAAAGGTGATGACAGACACAAAAAAATTTTTTTAAAAAAATACACATCATTGTAAAATCAATACATTCATCGTTTTACTCAGAATCTAAAAGTGGATGTCGCTCTGCTATACGGTAGGTTACAAGTAGGTCACTGTATAATGGGTAGTATTAAATTTGAATTCAATTATATAATATCATTGTATAAGAAAAACGATTCTGAGCGGAGACGGTATGTCAGTCTAGGTATATAAGACATACATATTTAGGTATACTTATATATAGTATTATTAATAATTTTCAAACTAATCATATCACAATATCCATTAGGTACTTATAACGCGTTATACATCAACAACAAACCGTGATACTATCATAGATATATAATAGTACCTATACTTTAGAAGTTTCAAGTATCCACGAATAATATTATACAATCACAATAAATTAACTAAAACAGTTACTCTAGGTTTTTTAATATGTAATTTCGTCCAAATTTGAACTTAAAATGACTATAAAAATAAACTGTGTCTTTAAAATTTGACTTTCTTATAGACATTTTTTTTTGATAAAGGTATAGATAATCTTATAAGGAATCTTGTATTACATTTTTAAATCTTAGAAACATTTTTACAAAATCTTAACCCAAAATAATTTGCTAATTTTCGTGAATTTTCCATATTTTGTCAATTTTTGAACTTTAAATGCTAATAAAATAAAACTGTGACTAAGGATTTTTAATATTTTTCAAACGTCATTGTAACAATATAGTAGGAGCCTTGTATTAAATTTGCTAGTACTTTTACTCAACAAATAAAGTTTTATTGAAAAAAAAACTAATAAAATTGGAAACTGAAAATGTCCCTAAACAGTTCAAAACTAATCAAAATATTATAGAAAATAGAAATATAAATAACCAGTGAAAATTGCATGTATCTACGGTCATTTGTTTTAAAGTTACACCAAAAACCAAAGTCGATTTTGTTAAAAATCGATTTTGCGTAAAAATTCCCATTTTTCCTTAAGTTTTCTTTTGTTTATCACGGCGCTTTTAAAAATGACTAGGTATTTTGACCTCCCCAATGCACCAACATAGCAATTTGTATTGAAATCCTGGTTCTACCAACTACCATTATGAAATGGATGCTTGACAAGTGCATACACATTGAACAGGTAATAAAAATACTATAGAAAATTACGTCCGGGATTTTTTGGTTTCTAAAATAGGTATATAGTAAATTACGCCCGTATCTAAGTGACGTATGGATAAAATATTAGAGTTACAATCTAAAATTTACATAAAAATTAATAGCGTAAATGAATCTTATTAATTTCAAAACACCAAATAAAAAAATAAAAAAATTGTTCAACAACGCAATGAAAACACTATTATACGAGGGCTGTATATGTGAAGATGTCAAGATGATGTCTCATTACTATGTTGATAAATGATATTATTATATAATTTAAAATTGTATTTTTTATTAGGTATATATATATTATATTGTAATATTTAAAACAACTTTTACATTAGGTACTAAAAAATTAATTATTCCATTTTTATTAACTAATTTATTTATTTCAAGCAAACCAAAAATTCGTTATGCTAAATTACTATCATAAAAATAATATTTCTGTAAGGCGCAATTTACTACATACAAATGTAAACAAAGTAAACTTGAAAAAATACTGGTCACAATTTACAATTTTTTCATTTCGTCGGGCGCAATTTACGTTTGTCCTTATGAAATATTATGGTGTTGCCATTCCTGTTTTTCTATATCCGCAGTGGTAGTCCGTCAATGCATTGTCTCATTTGTCTCATGAGGCCTAACCCTTTGTTGTCGTTTTCGTAGGTGAACGCCGTTTTCGCAAATGCGAATAAACAGAATTCCCCTAGATGACTAGATCGTAATTTGCTTTCGAGTGGCACTTTAATTATAATCAGTGGCGCCCAGCGGCGGATCCAGAATATTTTGATAGGGAGGGCACAATAATCATTCTTGTAAAATTTATTTAAAAATATAATACAATAAAATAATCTAATATATATTACTATCTATCTTGCATATCAACTTATATTACCTAACTTATATATTAGTATATTACAAACTTAATTCTTAAATATCTAATTGAAGTTTTCTGATATGTTTTGTAGAAAATATGTCCAATACTTCTTCTGGGGTTATTTTAATATCTTTATTAATATTAAGCATTGTTAAGCCGTTGAGTCTACTCTGGTTCATTGTAGACCTTAAATATGTTTTTATGCGTTTCAACGAACTGAATGATCGTTCTGAAGTCGCTGTTGTAACGGGTATAATATATAATATTTTTAATATTAGGAAACATATATGCAGATTTATAAGCTTCCATAAGTGTATCTGCTTTCTCAGATTTTGTCTTCCATTACTCTTTCCATAAATACAGTTCTCCACGAAGTACTTCAATGCTAAATGGTAAATCCGCTTCATATTTTTGAGCCGCATACAATATTTCTTCATCAGGTGTATCATATTCGAAATAATATTTTGGAATAATTTTTCTTAAGTTAGAAATAACATTATTATCTTTAGGAAATCGTAAATTCAATTCTGATTTAAGGTAATCTAAATAAGGTAAAAAAATATTTATTCGATAATATTCCGCTGGATCATTATGTTTAGTATTTGCTCGATGTCGTTGTATGTTTGTTATTCTGGGAATCCGTATTTCAACATCCATTTTTTCAGCTTTAATTTTACTTTTTAGTTATATTAATATAATATAAAAATACACAAAATTATATAATTAATATTCAATATTATCAATAGGTACCTACAGATTCTAAAAATTGAAATAAAATAAATACTTACATTGATTATTAATATGTTTCCTCATAAGATGTTCGTGACCAAATGTACGATATTACTAGTATATTTTGTCACAATAAGTTATTATGTGAAAGAAGATAATATAATAATAAGATTAGTGAAATAATAATGCTTTTACATTTTATATACCAAAAAATATATATATACTGACGTCTGACATACGATATACACATAATAAAATGTATTTAAGTTTTAATCATATATATAGTCCTAAATTATTATTTTTTTAAATTACGCCACTATTATGTACGAATTCAAATAATATATAAATAAAATTCAAGTTATAAACTTGCTTAACACTTAAATTATAATTAATAAAATAAAATAATCATGGTAAAGTAATTAGGTATTTATCATTAGCAGTTTACCATTATGTAGACAATAGCAAATAATAATAATAATGCCAATTATTTTATTCAAAATCAAACCCAATATGTAAGAAATGTATTGTCATTGCACAAAATGTCCATAAAAAATAAAACTATCGATAGGCCAATTATATATACAAAATTCAAGGGGCTGCAAGTGCATATCCTTCCCCCCCAAAATTATATAATTTATTTACAATGTCAATACTTTTATTAACATCCTATGACAAAACATAATTAATAAAGCCAATATCCATATTATATATACAAAACTTGTTAATAGTTTAAATATACGTTTATGATTTTGTTGGCTTCATTCCTAGACTTATAGAAACAAAGGGGAGATGTAATTAACAGCTCTGTTGTTAATACACAGATATAGGAGTGGAGTGTACCTACCTTGTAATTGGGTAAGTTGTAATATGTTACAATATATAGACTACACACAGAATGCAAATCAAAATTTGAGAAAGTTTAAAATTAATCAATTAAATAATATGCCATAAATCACGAATTAGTACTTATACCCTATATAATCATCTACATTTTTATACTGACAATAAACTGACATTTATCAATGGGTTTGATTTTTAAACTACATTATTACCTAGTTGATATACCTGATGGCTGATAATATTTATTTCAAAATATTTTATTGGCTAATATTTTCCAATAATTTATATGTGGGATATAGTAGGTATAGTTGTAATAGCCTAGGTATAAATCAATTTCAATTTGTAGTAAAAAGTTTATACTTAAAAAGTAGTAACAATGTTTATAAGAGTTGTCATTTTGTACGGGCAACAAAGTGCGCGGGATCAGCTAGTAGCTTATATAATACCAATTAAGTCACCAAATAGGTAAATGATAGCAGCACATTCAAAGTAATGTAAACAACTGGATAGGATATTGAAACTGAATGTTGAACACTCGACTCACTTGGCTCACCTAGAGGCTTATGGAGCATTGTGAATTTGTGATGTGTTACGAATTAATAATCATTAAATTGAAAGCAATGATAAATAATCTCTTGAAGTAGGTACCTACACTTTTGGTCGGAATTTGCTTTAGCTTACGTTTGTATGCCGATGTGTCTTTTAAAAATATCCGATATTTATATTAGTACCTATATCTACAAGATGATTCTTATATCATGAAACACTCATTATTTAAAAAGTATTAATTTTAAACAATTTCAAGTTGTTAAAAAATTATATTTTAAAATATTTTTTTATCGTTATATTTTTTTTAAGGTATTTACTTTTTTGAATGATAACATAGAGTTTTAATTTCATATTCCAAAGCAGAATATTTGTCTAAGTATTTCGAAACATAAAAATCGAATTTAGAGCGAGTACCTATAGTTTATGAGTTAGGTATAAGTAAGGCTCTATAATATCTTATATAGCTCTCTAGGTATAAGCAGTGCTCGGGACTTAAAACATTTGCTTACTTTTATGGATTGACTTAAAATGTAGCAGAGTGCTATGGAAGTGTATGTAATGTTACAACACGTACAATTATGAGATTTGAAAGTGTTATTTTTGCTTTTTTCAAAAAAATGCTTACTTCCAGTTTTTCGGGTTATTTTGTTTTTTTGACAATAGAATTATGATCATACCATAATATTATATTGTTCTATGGTCATACTGGATATTACATTCCGTAATTCTGATAATAATTTTAAATGATAGTAGCTAATGATAATAGTATGATATCGTGATAACATCTAAACAACAGTCAGTCGATAACACGTGTTTTTTAATTTTTCTTGTTATTAATTTGTAATTTTTAATTTATAATATTAATACTTGTTATTCCTACTGCTTATATATTATAATGGGTAAAAAACGTAGGCGTACTGACGAAGATACCGAATTTGATTTGACCAGAAAAGCCAAAGAAGTAAAGGACGACAATGAAAAACGTCTAATTGTTATTTTAGAAAACGCTCAGTTGGAAACTGTTAAAGTAATTCGAATGTTGATTGATTATTTAATATTGTAATCTTTAACGATTAATTGTCTTAAACTTCACAGGTAGGAAAGTCTTTTGAACTATTAAACCCCGATGAACACTCACATATATTACGAAAACACGGCCGAGAGATAGGAAATTGTAGACCTGACATTTCTCATCAATGCCTATTGATGTTATTCGACAGTCCCCTAAATCGTGCTGGCCTACTTCAAGTGTACATTCACACAGAAAATAATGTTCTTATTGAAATTAATCCTCAAACACGAATCCCTAGAACATTTAAACGTTTCGCTGGACTAATGGGTAATAATCATGATTCAGATACACATAATAATAATTTAATATACCTAGGTATTATATTAATAATTAAGTCTTATTTTATTGTTCATTTTTTAGTTCAGCTATTACATAAATTTAGTGTAAGAGCAGCCGAAACATCTGCCAAACTAATGAAGGTAATAAAAAATCCTATCACCGATCATTTACCTGCAGGTTGTCGAAAAGTGGCAACATCATTTTCAGCTGAAAAACCTATTAAGCCATCTGAACTTGTTCCTCAAGATGCTCCAATTGCTTTTGTTGTTGGTGCAATGGCTCATGGACAGGTATTGAAATTTATATATGCTTAGTAGGTCTTATTAATTATAATGATTAACTAACTTAAATTTATTATGCCATAGATTAAAGCAGATTATGCCGAACAAACGGTAGCGATAAGTAACTATCCACTATCAGCCGCATTAACATGCACTAAGATTTGTTCAGCTTTTGAAGACAGTTGGGGTATATTGTAAGATTGTACATGTTATGACTATGTTTTTTTCTTAATAAATTGTTTTGTATTAATATGTCTAACCTAACCTTCCAACTTAAAGTGAAGATTTTTAAAAATAAATACAATTTGAAAACACTTATAAAAACAAAATATTTTAATATACTGAACTACTCTGTGCTAGAGGAGAATATTACCGGGACCAGACCAAAACTCATCTGAATCCACGCATTCCCCACTCAACAACAACAGTTTGTTAAGAGGACGCTACATTGATATTTGTTGTCTCTACCTAACAAGTGTGTTACATAACAAATTTTACACTCAACAGATTACATTTAGCTCTGTTAGTTTAAAAATTGTTTATAAATGAGTGAATACACATCTCATAAAATTTAAAGGTAAAATTATTATCAAGGCAATAACATAGGTTTTTTATTATTTTTTATTTAAAGCGATTTATGAGTATTTTAAGATGTACAAACAATTTTAAAATAAGACAAACGTGATTTGTTGAGCGTAAATTTGGTATGTTACTCACTTGTAAGACGGTGACAACAAATGTCATTGTGGCATCCTTTCAATGTTAAGTGTGTTCGGCAACACTCGACGCTATAATTTTGATATAATACACAACCTATACTGTCACGGCACAGTAGGGAAAATTGTGCCTCGGACCATTCGCTGCCGTCAGTCTGCATAGAAATCTATTTGAAGTATATTATATTGTGTAATTAATTTCAAGCATATTAATATTAAATAGTCTGATATAAACTGTGGGATTTAAATAGGTATAATTTTGTTGATAGTCAGCAAGTCTATTATTTCATAAAATATTTTTATCGCCCTAATATTGTGTGTTTGTACCTATATTATAAAGTGATACTGTGATAGGTATAAGATATAACCAATGTTGTAAAAATAATTGGTATCAGTGTCGTAAGTGATGTACCATAATTTTCTGCTTTCACAATCTTCGTGTAGTGTTGTAAGCAATCTCCCGAAAAAATATGTAAAAATAGTTTATACAAATTATTAAAGTATATTTTATTAAATATTAATTTATCAAAATGTATGTTCCATACTAAAACAATATTTAAAAAATAATTTAGAAAAAATGTTTTTAATAAAATGTTGTTATATAGGTAAAGATACTATTATTAATATTTCTGTATTAATTAATCACAAGGTTGTTGTCATGTAAATAATTGAATCCTTTAGTGGATGCATAGATCCCTATATTTCTTCTTCAATCTGCCTTTCAAGCAAAAGGAAAGCTCCATTGATAAATACTTATGAATCTCTTTGTTTCGTAATACACTATAAACATTCAATATGGTGGGTATGGGCTCCGGTTAGTAAGTCAATGAATAATACCCTTATAACTAGTGGTTAACTCATCAAATTTTAAATCATAAAAATTATGGTACATCACTTACGACACAGATGTGTAGATCGCTTATGAAACAGTTACCAAAAAATTAAGTATAAAAGTACATGTATTTAAGTACTTTTCATATAATATTGGCTATTTGGCAATCCTATACAAGTGCATACACAATCATGACTTCCATTAATTGGTTTTAGAAAGTAATAAGTAATAACGATATAAATTTACTATAAAATATCCACACTGACAAAACGTCTTCTCTCAGCATCGTTTTCTGTATACAATGATATTATATCATTGAATTTAAATTTAATACCAATCATTATACCATAGGCTCAACTTGAGGGGGGCTTGGTTGTGCTTAGCACCCCAAATTTGTTCATGTTAATTTACATTTTAAGCTGATTTCCACAACATAAAATAACATTTAAAAAAATAAAAAGGCTTTAGCACCCCCAGATTTTTCATTGAAATTGTGCCCCTGCATTATGTAGTGCCCCACTTGTAATCTACAGTACAGCAAAGCAACATCCACTTAGGATTAGGCAGCCGTAAACGTCTCTGGATCAAAAAAACTTGTCGCTTTGAATCTATAAAATATGTTTAACCTTGAAGCTATGAGTGGATATGGATCAGAAGTTTAACAATCGGCAAGCAAACTTTCAATAAACATCGCACTGAAAGTTAAATGAGGTGTAAATTGAACTTTGTTGTGTATGTAACGTGATTGCCTATCTTGAGCACCGTGTGATTGTGAATTTTTGTATAAAAATTTGTTTTTTTATTAATACAAAATACTATTTTAAATTTTTATGAGGAACTATATGAAATATGAATAGACCCTCTTTAATTCTGTAATCATTGCAAATTATAAATAAACTATCTGGTTAGGTTGGCCATATAATAAACCATTTTATTTACTTTAAAAACTATCACATTAAAAATTTAAGTAAGAATAATAAAATGCAATTTTTAAAAATAAATAGTTTCTTGTTTGCAAGATGGTAGCGTTAAATGATTTTTTCAAGAATCTATAATAAATTATTATTTCTTTAATAGTACTTAAAAGTTAAATCCCCCAAAAAACCACTTCTGTATATTTAATGTTTATAAATATTTGCCACATATTAATTAAATATATGTGAAATATGTAAAAATTAACATAATATAATAAAATATTATATTATATTTTCATTATGGATATCATACTTTTACAATTAAGTTTCACTCACCAAATAATAATTAGTAACCATAAGTTATATGAATCTTAGAGTTATACATTATAATATTACATAAACAATATCGAGTTGTTAAGTTGTTACAGAAGGTTAGAGGTATGGTAATGCAATATTTATGATTTAAGAATAAACATGACAAAAATAATAATTATCGTAAATAAGATTTTTTCATAATTCAGATAAAGGTGTTTTACTAATAGAAGATGTTACCAATCGGCCAGTTGATACCACGTTCTTGAAAAATGTATATGATGCTTTTGGAGTACGAGTTCTTTGAGGATTATTAAAATCTACCTTAACAAGTCCAAAATGAATTCTGAAAAAAACAAAATAGTTAAACCTACATTGAAAAATAATGATTTACTGTATTATAACATTAAATATGCACACTTCACAAAAGATAATTTTTTATTGACAAATATAAAACAACTTACGCTAAACCATCCATCCATTCAAAATTATCCAAGAGAGACCATACAGTAAATCCTATAATATTGCAATTATCTTCATGTATTGCTTGTAATGTTGCATTTAAATAACCCTGTTAAATAAATATAATTTTAGCATAAATTACATACTGTCATACACTTATACTAAACTACTACCTTCATGTAGTTAATTCTATCAACATCGTCCAATTGGCCGTTATCTCCATATCCATTTTCTGTTATAATCAAAGGTGGATTGCCATATTCATTTTTTAACCATGTCAAAAGTTGTCTTAATCCATCAGGTACTGGCTGAAATATTATGATTTTAATAATACATAGTATACACAACACAGCTATGATTTGTTTATTACTACAAGCCACGGCGCAACAGATGGTTTTAACCATGATTCATCTACAGAGGTAACATATTCTGCATCTGAATTATAATGAGGATCTGGATCTCTTCCATGAGTTACTAAACGAGAAGAATAATGATTGAGAGCATAAAAATCTGCTGTACCTAAAAAAACATGGATATTTATTTTAAACTTTTTACTACGTAACTGGAACATAAATTATTTATAATTATGTTAACTGTTAAACATGCACCTTTAATTAATCTAATCTCATCTTCTGTAAATGTTGGTAAAGTTGACCACGGTCTACCTTCTTCTTTACTTTTTTTATCAACCCATTTTCTCATTATTGGAGGATAGTCTCCCTTGTATACTGGATGACTGAACCACCCTCTCTAAGAACATACAACAATATTTTATACCTAATAAGTTAATTCATCTTACGAATAAATAAAATTATATAATCAAACTATTTTTGTTACCTCAAATTGATTGGCTCTTTCAGCAGTATTTTTGTCATCAACTGACTCAACATTTTTTGGTATGAAAAATACTCCGTTTATTGAAATACTTATTTTTCCTATAAAAAATGTAGGTTTTAAGACTTAAATATTACAAACTCCATTACCGTTTGATTAGTACCTTGTTGTGTAGGTTTAAACATCTCTTCATACAACCTATATGCTTTTCCATGTGCAATAAGTTGTGTATGAGCCGCCAAATACAATCCGGTATTGTTTAAATTCAAGTATGGCGCATAGCCTTTAATGGCATAACCTTTACAAACCTCCATTGGTTCATTAAGTGTTATCCACCATTTTACCTATTATAAGTATAAAATGTAAATATAATTCATATTTTTCAAAAATGTATTTTACATACTCTGTCTCCGAAGTAAGTAAATAACACTCGTGCAAATTCTTTAAAATAATCTGACATAATTGGATTAACCCAACCTCCAAGATCTTGTAGGTATTGTGGCAAGTCCCAATGATACATTGTAACCTGAAGATAATTTAAATTATAAATTATAATTTTACTTCATCCCTCATTTTTAATTATAAAAAATATTTACTAAGGGAATAATATCATTGTTGATAAGTTCATCGATGAGACGATTGTAGTATGCTATTCCTTCTAGATTTAATGAACTCATTACTCCAGATGGTGCTATTCGAGCCCATGATATTGAAAAGCGATATAACTTCAACTAAATAGTGAAATACCTATGTATTATTTATGGTGTATTATAATTTGAATAAAAAAAGAAAAAATTACATTTAAATTTTTTGCAAGTGCTACATCTTCTTTATACTTGTGATAGGAATCACAGGCAATATCTCCATTAGTCCCATCTCTTATTAATTCCGGACTAGTATGAACCAAGCGATCCCAAATATTTTCTCCTTTTCCTAAAGAATTTACATAATTACATTTTGTATTTACAAAAATATATAATTATTCACAGTTAACATTAATGCAATTAACCTAGAATATTAAAAAGGGTATTAGATTATTGAATAATTTGAATTGCAAACATAATATGCTATTTACTATATAATATTTTTATTTGCATAGAAAAAAAATATATTATATAATATATGTTTAAGCTATACAATATGTTTATACTCATGTTTAGTTTATTTAACTATAATTTGTATACCGTCTGCATTCCAGCCTCCTTCAATTTGATATGCAGCAGTTGAAGCACCAAACATAAATTCATTTGGAAATTTATAATCCATGTTGAATATTTGAATCTGAATGAGAAATAATGGAAATCTTATAATTATAAGTAATGCATCAAATAATTGCAATCAAATATTAAAATAGGTATTGTATTACTCTTACCGATTAAATTTTTATTTAGTTCAATGAGAAACTTATTATCTATCAACTACTGTAAAACAAAAAATGTATCATTAAATATTATTATGAAATATAAATATGTCATAGCCTATAAGTACCTGAATTTATTGAAAACAAAACTTTAAACAAAAACTATCAAATACTGCCTAATTATTAGTTTATGAGGACAGACATATTTTTGTAGGTGCCTCGTTATGTTATTATGCACTGTCTTAGATCTTTTGAATGTTATTCTAATTAATTATAAATATTTTTTTTAAATTAATCTTTGATACCTATTATATAACAAAACAACATTCTAATTAGTTCTATTATTGATTATAAATACTAGTATTTACAATCTATGGTTTTACTTGTTGTTTTGTTGTTGGTGGTATTTATTATATTTTAATCTTTTTTATTGCTAAAAGTGCAGTTGAATGTTCTGAATAGGTAATATAATTATTTATTTTTATTTTTTTTTAATATTTTTTTTTGTATTTGTTCATGTCATAAAATAAATATTAATTTTTATAATTTATTATCTAATGAATATTTATCGATGTTTAGGTATTTAGTATTTACCTGTCTATTACAGCTTTATAGTCTTTCCATATTATATCCTTTGTAATAGCAATTGGTATTAGATGCAGCCTAATTTGCTGATCTGCTGAACTAGAAAACCAGAAAAAATCCGAATAGGTAGGCTAAAATAGTTTTGTAATTTGATTTCATACTTTTATCATTCGATAAGATGTTTTCAAACACCCCTTCTGCATGATTGGCTATAAACATATATCATATCATTTTTGCTTTTACTGTCTTTAATTTTAAAATAAATAATAAAATTAAAAAAATAAAAATAAAAAATTCTTTGTATATTGATTTTAAATAATTTGTCCACTTAAGATTGCTATTAATATTATAAGCAATGCAATTAGATAGAACTTAACATTCTTAGAAGCATGAGCAATTAAGCATTTCAATGACAAGTAAGTTGTTGTTTGTACAAAAATTAAATAATACATAGTTAATAGTTATATATATCAAATGTTTAATAGATTTATAATTAATTTATATAATATTATTATATAAAATATATATTAATTTATTGCATGTGAAATATGGTTTGAAGTAAATAAACAGTCAGTACGTATAGTTTATATAGATTATTATGATATTGATTTACTTCACTTCTGATTTAATTAATATATTGATATGGCTGGTAATTTGGATACAAAGTATAATTTTAATTGGAATAATTTCAAATACTTAGATTTGTTAAACAATAATATATAAAAATTAAAAAATATAAATACATTTTACATCAAAGTCCATAATTAACAATAACATGTAAACAAAAATCATAAAAACATTAAAATTATAAAAATTGCATTATAAATGTAGATCATCTATTAAACTTCTCAAACGTGCTATTTCAATAGCATCAGTTTTACAACAGCCTCCAAATATTTTTAATCCTTTTTTATTCCATATGTTAAGATCATCTATAGAAACTTTATATATTTGAGTATCATCATAACTGAAAACATTAATCCAATTAAAAAACATTTTATACTTTATATAAATAATAAATTACCAATTTTTAGTGATATCCCAAATGCCACCTCCGTTTGGATAAGTAATAAAATTAACATTTTTAGTCTTTACAGACATCAAAAGTGGTGTAATAAATTTTGGGTGCAAACAGTTCATACCAATGGCAATTAACTGTTTACAGTAATCGTTTGACCAGAACATTTCAACAGCACTTGAAAATGTTTCACCGTGACTCAAATGATTGCCATCCTAAGAAAGATATTACAAACATCAATCTAAACCAATGTTTTTAATACATGAATACAGTATACCTATAACTTGATATGTTATTATTTACTTTTATATAATTTGTGATGTAACTTTTTACAATTTATGCAATTTTTTTTTTTATTAAATTAACTATAGGTTGACCCAGACAGTGGCGTGGCGAACGGTAATTTCAGAGGCTATTGCCTCTGAGATTTTTCTTAAATAGAGGGGTGGGTGGTAGCCAGTGGGTCCCCTAGTAAATGTAATACAATATTCTTCATAGGTAGTCAATAACGATCTGAAATATAATTAGTTATATTATATTAATACATTATTATGCATTAAAACTTGGGATAATTGTAATTTGCCTCTGGAAAATTTTTAGTTCGCCACGTCACTGGACCCAGAAATGACTCTTTATGGTATATAAGTTCTCATTTCTCAAACATACTAGTAGAAGCTTTTCCCTCTCTCCAAGCTCCAAATTACCTATATTGATTCTTGATCATGATTAAAGACGGGATTTTTATTTTTTTACATATCTTTACTGAGAGTATGTAGCTCCATTTGGATAAGCTTTCTCAGCGATTCATTTACATATGAACTGATATACAACATTTTTTAGAGCTTAAAAAGAGTATTTTAAGGTTAAAGAATATTTTGTGTAAAAACACGTTTTAGGAATATATTGCCATGTTGGGTTCAAATTTGAATATTTTATAAAAAAACTAATAGATAATAAATATTTTTATTATTTAAAACTTGTTATTATTATTACTTTTTTAGTTGAATTATTTAAGTTTGAGTTATTTTAATACATAATATTATTCTGTGGTTGAACTATATGCAATCATTTTTTTATTATTAATACTATTATTTTTTGAATTTATAAGGTTGAATTATTTAAGTTTGAGTTTGAATTTTTTTATTTTTATTTTATTATTATTATTTTTTGAATTCACAAGTTTGTGTTACAACAGTTAAATATAGGTACACCAGTATGGCAGTATATTACCATATTATAGATTAAATATAACTGTTTATTTTTATAAATTGCTACTTTTATTTGTTTTCACAGTATTTAATACATTTTTATGAAAAAGAATATTTTTGCATTTAAAAGATTATTTTGATAAAATTATAGAGCATAGAAGCATCTTATTTTCTAATAAGATTAATAAATGATAAAATTAAAATGAATAATTGATCTCTAATGATAATTATCAATTAAGTTTTCTTTATAATTATAATATAATTTTAACTTTACTTCTACATTATTCTACATTACTATCAATGTTTCAAGTCCATAATTTGTTTCATACTTCAACGGTGCAACTTTTATTTTGCATTTTTCAGTAATTTTGTTAGTTTTAATGAATATATATAATAGATATTTGTACATTATACAACTTACTACTTTAAATTTAACTAATTTATAATATTATCTAAAGATAATTTATTAACTTGTCTGGATTAATAGGTTTTAATAGGTTTACAAATTTTCAATTATTGTTTTATGGTACATTGCAGCATCAATTGATCAAATCTCAGTTTTTTTTTTTTATATAAATGTTTAGTAAATTATATATTAGGTAAGTAGGTATCTAATAAAACATTGTATTAAAAAAATAATTTTATAAGTCAATTTTTAAGGGCATTATTTCAGTAAAATACTAAAATGCATTTTTGTCTATTTTTTAGAGCATTTAAATCTGGGCACTAATCATTAATTATATACAGATTCAAAATCTATTTTTATAGCTAACTCTTGATTTTGAGAACAACTTTTCACAAGTACAGCATGTAGTTACAGATAACAGATTATATAATATTATTATATTTAATATTGCATTTGTTTCATATTTTTTTATTTTTTTATTTTTTTTTTGAGATAGATTCAGAGCACGCAGTCGCACACTCTGCAATCTCATTGGTTTGACAGACACCAGTGAAGATAACACATTATTATGATTTATTATGATGGTAAAAAAAAATTACCTTGCATGAGAACGATAAACATGCTTTTTGATTTGGAAATTCAGTCAGTATGTTTAGCAAAATAGTAGCCTCAATGACAGAAGGTATGGTTTCAAAAAGCATTACATCGACTCCAGCCTCCACCAATGCTTGAATTCGAGGCTTATGCCAATCATATAACTCTTTTAAATTCATGGTGTCAATGTAATTACCATTATATTCTGAACAATCACGTAATGAGGCGCCATACGGACCAACAGATCCCATTATTTGTATATTTCGTTCTGTAAATTACTTGATCTTAAAAAATCATAAAATATTTTTGTGATTTTATTTCACAGCCTTCTATACTGATATAGGTATTAGGTATTAGGTAATGTAGAATATATTATTTTTGTAGGTAGGCGATAATCTAATATAGAAGCATAGGCGCAAATAGCGTTTGAGATTTGTGGGGGCTAATAGGGCTAATAGGGCCTTACTTTGATAATATTGAATAAACTTAAAACAAAATTTAGGAAATGTTTGGGAGGGCTATGGGCATTTTTTTGGGGG
>NC_042495.1:38213836-38228895 GCF_005508785.2 Acyrthosiphon pisum | reverse complement strand
TTTTTCGGGGGGGGCTTAGCCCCTAAAGCCCCCCCCCCCTATTTGCGCCTATGTATAGAAGTGGGTATATATGTTTGATTTACAATAGGTAATTTAAACAATAATATAGTTACCTACATTTTCCTCTGTTATTGCTTGCCGACAAATTATTACAGATCTCTTAATCAATTCATAACTCTGATCATAATCTAGGTCCAAATATTTTTGAAAGCCTCTAATGCTCGCTTGGTATGTGATGGTGGTTAAAAAATCGGCTCCAGCTGTGGTATAGGTAATAAATAAATAGGTACACATGAAAATTATTAAAATAAAAAAAAACCATTTTTACTGAAACATATCTATAACCTTTAATGTAATCTTTGTGCCCACGAATAACAGCATCTTCGTTGTTTAAAAGCAAATGTGATCCCCAAAGTGGATGTTTCATAACACTGTCAATATCTACATAAGGTGTTACACCACTGATAAAGCTGCCATCCAGGAGGTACATTTTGTTACTTAGTATCATCGAATATTCTATTAATTCTAGAAGAAAATTATTTATTTTTTTGTACTTAAGTTATTATGTGCACAAAAAAGACACGTTAAACTGTAAACACTTAAAACATTCAACAGCTGATAATTGATAAGGTAAAATAAATTATTAAACAAAATATGTCAATCGCAAATAAATAATAATATATAAAAATTCGTAAAAGTATTTTTATATAATATCTGTGTGTACAATATAATATATTCACATATTTCATCTGACACAGTGATTCAGTGATTGTGTAATTGACAATCGTGTACCCTTGTACTCATCGTGTATTTTAATTTTCTGTTATAGTGCTAATTAACGTAATATAGTAATACCCGTCTGACTTATGGACTTTAATCAGTAGGTATGACTGTAGACTGTAGTCTATAAGTATGTAACAGCAATGATTATACATACCTAGGTAGTATAAATGTATAATATTATACATATTATATTATTATGACATTATACATTGTATAATCAATGGTAATAGCCAATAGGTAGGTAGGTATGTTATAATAATTTATCAATTATTATCAAGTAACATTTTAACAAGTAAAGTAGGTAGGTACCTATCAATTATCATGACAAATGTCTATGATTTATCATGGTACCTATCAAGTAACAACTCAATTTATTATATTATAGTCAGAACTCAAAGGATAATATTGAGCAAAGGCCCAAAAACGTATCGCAATAACATATTTTTTTATACACAAATATTATAAGTTACCTATGTCTTAGGTAGGTAGTTTAATTGTTATAACATTTACAATATACTGACTGAATTACGTCAATAATAAGTTACCTATTAGAATTTTGACATTATACTATAATAAGTAGGTATAGGTATTATAGTGATATGGATTTTACGTAAAAAATGTTTGGACATTTTTATTAAAATTTTATTTATCGCTGCATTGGCGATAATGGTTAACGAAATATTAAGTATGACCTTTTTATTATAATATTATGTTACCATTTGAAAATCAAAAGCTGATATCTAGTGATTTCACCAATAAATATAACAGTGAAAAAGATTAAAATATTGTACAGTTTTAGAAAAGCATAAATCTAATAGTAAAAAAATAAAAATAAAAAAGGTGGGTAAGTGGATGTCGCTTTGCAGTACCTACAGTATAGGTTAAATGTGGGTCACTGTAAAATGGATGGTATAAAATTTGAATTCAATGATATAAAATCATTGTACCTATATGAAAAACTATTCTGAGTGGAGACGGGATGTAAGTCTAGGTATAACTATTAACTGTATAAGACATATTATATAGGTACTTATCTATGGTATTAAAAAAAAATTGACCTATAATAGGTAGGTACCTATAATAAATTCCAAATTAATCATATCACAATATCTATTAGGTACTTATAACGCGTTATGCCTACATCAACAACAAACCGTGGTACTGTCATAGATATATAATAGTATACTTTAGAAGTTTCAAGTATCCACGAATAATATTATCACAACAAGATAACTAAAATAGTTATTCTAGGTTTTTTAATATGTAATTTCGTCCAAATTCGAACTTAAAATGTCTATAAAAATAAACTGTGCTTATGTATTATTTAGATTTAGAATTAACTACTTACGTGGAATCTTGTTTTAAATTTTCAATCCTTAGATATAAAAGTTGAACATTTTATAAATAACTACAAAATAATTGTTCAATTTTAAAATTGATAAATTTTGTCAAAATTCGATCTTATAATTGCTAATAAAAAAAATTGTGTATTTTTCAACTGCTATTGTAATAATATATCAACAGCCTTGTATTACCTTTTTACACTTTTTGGCCCAACAGATAAAACTTTATTGATATTTATAGAAAAAAAACTAAAAAAATTGAAAACTTACAATGTCCGTAAACAGCTCAAAAAGTGTCAAATTATTTTCACGATTTATTTTATCGTGTATAGTAAATGCTAATATAAACATTCAGTGAAATTTTCAAGTATCTACAGACTACAGTCATTCGTTTTTCAATTACAACAAAATAAGAAAATCGTTACGTGAGAAATCGAGTGAATACTTTTGAAAACTACTGGGAAATTTTTACTTTTGACCCCCCAAAGTACCAACTAGATTCACTTTTCTATATCAGAAAAGAAACTATTGAAGAAAATCCAAGCATTTTTACTGTCCTAAAAGGTGATGACAGACACAAAAAAAAATTTAAAAAAAACACACATCATTGTAAAATCAATGAATTCATCATTCCACTTAGAATCCAAAAAAGTTATTACTTCTCGAAATAATTAGTGTACCCACTAAAAGGATCACTCTGTATATTTAAGTAGGGTTTAAAAAATCATCGTGACTTTTATGAAATAATGTACACATAAATACACTTTATAAAATATAAATGTTATATTATAAAAGTTATTACTTATTAATTATTACGTGCGGTGTTATAATATTATAATATCGTTTATTCGTTTTCACTTTTTCTGTATGCCTATATATACCTAATATCATACACATCACGAACAATAATATTATGGTCAAAACATCATGGACGTGGGTCTCCGCCTTCGCAACAACTCAAGCTCACTCTGTTGGTGTAGATCAGATATTCGACGGCCTCGGCCAGCATGTCGGCGTTGCGCTTCCGGCGGAAGTGTTCCGGTCCGTACCTCCCGCACAGCGCTTGTTGCAACGTGTCCACGCGGATGCCACCGCGGCGGCACGACCACTGGACCACGGTGTCCGCGACGAACGTCACCAAACAGTCGAATTCCCGTTCCATGTCAGACATGTCGTATACTCGTATAGGTAAAAGGTACAGAAAAGTGGTATACAGTATACCTACTTGCTATGGTTATCGGATACGACGTAGCATGTAAATTGTAGATGGTAGGTTTTATTGTATTAATAATTTGGACGACGACGAGAAGAATATATCGGCGCAGATTTATGCACGACTGTTGTGGCTAACTGTTGGTAGCATCAAAAAGACATAGACGGCATAGCGCCATATTATGTAAGCACAGCCGCACAGGACAGGTCAGGTTGATTGCGGCGCGGATTATGAATTGGTGATGTACCTACCTCGCTACCCATGAACCATAATATTATATAGGTCGTAACTCGTTGGTAAACGTTAATGCGTAAATGCGGACTACGGAGGAGACCTAAGTAAGGAAATAACAATAATAATTCGAAACAATATATAGAGTGGATTGTTATTAAATATTATAAGCTGGTAACCATATTATTACAGTGTTTAATAAAATAACGTCTATTATAGCCACGCAGGTAACTTTTTATTATTTTGGTAACCGACGGCACCGCGGGAACTGCTTTCGCATTAATTCCGCGACACCGCCATCGTTTATTAATAATAATTATATTTAACATTTTATTAATATTTAAAACCTTTGTTGGTCCCTTAGAGGGCGCACATTTAAATTACTTTGACATTTTATGAGAAAAAAAAAAATTGATACATTGTTGGCTTATGGTCCGCTGTTAGCATTGGTTGACTTCTCGATCCGGTTATGCTGCCCGCCAGTCTTGAAGTCACGTTCTGGGTTTTCACGGCCCGGCTTGATAGCCCGTCTGCCTCGAGTCTTGTGCTTCGCGTCTTATCCTTTCGGTGTTGTGGAGTGCGCGTCTCGCCGTTATTGGTTTCCCAATTTTCCTTCTGTCTCCGTGCTTGTTCTGTCGTCGTTCCGGGTTCGCTCGTGTCGCTGCGTCACGTGGGTGTCTGCGTCTGCAGCCCCTACTTCCTCAGTCACCCTGACCATGGCAAGTCATGCTGTGGGTGTCTTACTCCTGCGCAGTGGGCTCCAAACCCACTGTCGGCAGTTTCGGCTGAGTTTTCGGGGTGCGGAGAGTAACACCGTTGTTCTGCTGCTTTCCGCCAGTCTCCCGGAATCCGTCCTCGGCTGTTGTTGGTGTCGGATGCGGGCGATGTATGCCCTCTCTGGTCGTGGACCACCGGTGTTGGGTTTGTTCGGTTTTCCTTCTGGTTACTCCGTCCGTTGGTTCGTGCTGCTCGGTGCGTTGAGTAGGGTTGTTAAAAAACACGTTTTTTAAAAAAAAAACAAAAAAAACAAATAAAACGTTTAAAACAAAAAAAAGCGTTTTAAACGTTTTTTAAAGATTTTTTTTTACATGTTTAAAACATGTAAAAAAACCTATTAATAAAATCCTATAAATGATAATAGAAAATTAGGTAATGATTTTTGTGGGATATTTTAGTAATCGAAGTTGAACACAGTATTTCGTTTCAACTGATATCTACATCGTGATTCGTGATTATTATCATAGAACAATTTATATAGGTAGATGCGAAATGCAATGAGTGATGTGATAGTATGGTAGTAATGTGTATGGACGTATCAATGGTACTAAGTATAAGGTATAAATATAAATTTATAATACATTTTAAATATAATTAAGGGGTTTTATATGTTTGTCAATAGTCAATAGATAGGTTATAGGTAGTATCCCTCGACAGTCATCAAGTCATTGTGCTATTATTATTATTAGGTCTTACTTACAAGTTACAGGACACCTTTTTTTTAGACTTATTTGTTATTCATACTCATGTAAATTTTGAAGCTGACGTGATACGAATGTGCGATCAAAATAATATGCGTGTGTAAGAGCTTATTTTAAGTTATAGAGTTTTATCTACAACAATTGGCCCTATTGCTTTGGATGCCATCGTTTTTAATGTTGAAATCGTTGATTTTCAACAAAAAAATCATTAAAAAAAAGTATCCCGCAGAGTAGAAAAAATCCATAGGTTACCTATTTTGATTTAAAATTTACTAAAAATATTGTTTTAAACACATGTTTTTTATTGATGTTTAAAACGTCTGTTTTAAACGTTTCAAACAAAATCAATATGTTTTTTTGTGATGTTTTAAACGTTTCAAACAAAATCAAAATGTTTTTTTGTGATGTTATTTAAACGTGTTTTATACATAACAACCCTGACGTTGAGTGTTGGCGGAGAATTGAAGCGTTCGACTAGCAGCCCTTTTTCAGATCAAAGATCACCCGGACGTGGATCAGCCGTCCGGGTATCCTACTACCTACTGCCCCGGGGCACGCCTGCCGCTGTGGGGCAGTTTCGGATAATGATACTGAGGCGCTGAGTGAACTAGCCGTTGGGTCCCCGCTTCCCGATCGTCTACGCATCGAGCCTTCGGTCTGTGTTATCGGTAGTTGGAGCGCGATGTTGGCCCTCTAGTCGCTGGTGTTGACTCACCAGTATTCGGTTTTATACAGTTTGTCTTCTGTGCCTCCCCGGTGGCTGGAACCGGAATTCCGTTTCCAGTCAGCACCACGCGGAGGTGGGGGTAGGACTCTGCCGACCGCTACGCAGGTACCTTATATGACTATATCTGCATTTTGTTTATAGATTGTTTGAAAATGTGGCTGCATCCGAATTGGTTCCCGACATTCCAGGCAACACACATCCGAATTGGTTCCTGATATTTTAGGTAGGCGGCACACGTCCGAATTGGTTCCCGATACAGACTTACGAAAAAGCAAAATACAATATAATATAAATAAAATATTTAATATTATTATAACATATATTTCCCATCATTATAAGTACATAATATGAACAGTTAGTGTGGGCTGAATAAACCAGTAGTATAGAACGAACGACTAATTGCTGTGAATCATTTCACAGCAAATTCAATAGTTGCTTTTATTCCGCACATCCGAACATATTTCAATTTATGGATGTACTAAAAGAAGTTCAAATTGAAACTTATATAAAATTGCGAAGTTCGAACAAACTACAAAACCTGAAGTCTAAAAGTAAGGAAATATTCATAAAAACAGAAATGGACAAATATAAAAATAACGAAATCAGTAGATTTGAATTTTTAAAAAATGTTTGTTATAAATTATTTATTAAGCCAACCCGGGAACCAATTCGGATATACCTTTTGAAAAAACCCGGGAACCAATTCGGATATACCTTTTTGAAACAACCCGGGAACCAATTCGGAGTTTCGGAACCAATTCGGATACTCCGGAAAATGTTTATCGGACTTTTGAGCATAACCATTTTTGACCAAAATCGTATCCTTCCCTTATCATCTTTCGACCATATCAAACATATGTAGAAATGTATTAAAAATATAAGTTTTATACAAATAATTTATTTATTACATGTTTATTTTGTATTTATTTTTGTCTTGGAGAAAACGGAAGGCAGAAGACTATCAATTAATTATTAACAACAAAAATTATGTACCTATGTAACCATTCAGTGGTGAAGCCAGGATTAATAAAAGGGGAGGGGGCAACATAAACATATTATAACAATTAAATGTATACTATTTTCCTTTAAAAAAAAAAATGGAAGTAATTTGTATACTTATGTGACCACGTCATATAATACTATTTACATCCTGCCGAAATTACGTTGTCCGATTTTGATTCTGAAAAAAAATTTGAACCCACTAGAAAATTGTTTATAGATCCTACGAAGCACTTTGTAAAAACTAAATTTTATATCATTGTGACATTGTTACTGTAATTGAAACCTTGAAAATATGAACATTTTCGAATCATAATTAAAATTAAAATTAATATTAAAAACGGAAAATGTTTCGTACGATCTACAGAAATTTTTCTGCTGAATTAAAATATTTTTTCAGAATCAAAATCAGACAACTTCAACTAACTTTAATTTTGTTATAAGTTTATAACAATAAGTATGTTGTTGTAAAATTGGTGTAGTGAAATTTAAATGGTTACCTTGTTACCTATCGACTTATTTACATGTGCATGCGCGTACGAGAGTGGTTTCCGTCGATACCCGCATTTAATTTCACTCACACTAATAATCATTTACAACTAACACATTGATCGCGGGCGGCTATTACGAGATTAGAATTGCCTAAATGTTGCCCCTTAAATAATGACCGTAGCGAGACTCCTTAAGGGGGCTGCAGCTCACGTATTTTTCATACGTTTTAGACCAATAAGCAGTGGTAAATTACACATACTTCGGAATGTCCGATTTAAATTTTTTATGCATGTTTGAATTCATTGATAAAATATCTAGATTTCTTAGGAAGTCTATTTTCAATTTTCAATTTAAAATGTCCTTAAAATAATCATTTTTTTTTTTAAATTCCATGAAATAATTGCATTACATTTGTATTTATTTTGGGCACATCTGATTTTAAATAAAAAAAGTGATTCCTAAGAAACATAACCTAGAAGGATAAATCCTCCCCCATGAATTTTTTTCAAATTTTATAACCATTTATAATTAAGTATATTCTATAATGCATTAAATTTTGTTCTATTTTATTTCTAAAAACAAATTATCAAATATTGTAAATTTCGACAGAATGTCAGAATATGTATTTATACGCGTTTATATGACATGATTATATTATTAACTAGACTCATATCTAGGAACTAGGATATTAGTATTATTATTAATATTTAGTTGCTTACACAAAATATAATATGGGAATTATCTCCCTCGATCATCGAGAATTCTCAATAACAACTAGCTTTACACTTTCCCAGAACATTGGCTCCTACGAGCGATAGTGCGATCGGTAGGTATATTTTACAATATTACGTACCAATAGCCCCAGGTCATTAGTTGGTTGAAAACTTGAAATACATATCGATTGCTTATTATTTACCATAACTCATAATATTTAGTTATCATCGTGATTCGTCTTTAGTCTTTCGTACTCGTGTTTTCTACTGTAGGTCCGTGTAGTACTATTACTTATTATTATACAGTCGGTTTAGAAATACCTAGTTTATAGAATAAATAATTTTTTATAGGTACCTCTACTAAACAAATAATTCAAACATTTTAAATAACAATCACAAAAAAGGTGGGTAAGTGGATTTCGCTCTGCTGTACAGTAGGTTACAAGTGGGTCACTGTATAATGGATGGTATTAAATTTGAATTCAATGATATAATATCATTGTATAAGAAAAACGATTCTGAGCGGAGACGGTATGTTAGTCTAGGTATAAGACATAATATTATATTAGGTACCTATAATAAATTCCAAATTATTCATATCATAATATTTATTAGGTACTTATAACGCGTTATACATCAACAAAAAACCGTGGTACTATCATAGATATATAATAGTATACTTTAGAAGTTTCAAGTACCAACGAATAATATTATACAATCACAACAAAATAACTAAAATAGTTATCCTAGGTTTTTAATATGTAATTTCATCCAAATTTGTACTTAAAATGACTATAAAAATAAACTGCGTAAATGTATTTTTTAGATTTTTTGGTAACAGAATTAATTACTTACGTGGAATCTTGTTTTAAATTTTCAATTCTTAGATACAAAAATTGAACATTTTATAAATTTTTAACTACAAAATAATTTTTCAAATTAAAATTTGATCTTTAAATGCTTATAAAAAAAAATTGTGCCTATGTATTTTTAATATTTTTCAACTGATATTGTAACAATATATCAGGAGCTTTGTATTAAATTTATACACTTTTTGGCCCAACAGATAAAACTTTATTGATATTTATAGAAAAAAAAAACTAAAAAAATTGAAAACTTACAATGTCCGTAAACAGCTCAAAAAGAGTCAAATTATTTTAAAAATTTTATCGTATATATAAAATGCTAATATAAACATTCAGTGAAATTTTCAAGTTTCTACAGTCACTCGTTTTTTAATTACAACAAAATAAGAAAATCGTTACGTAAGAAATCGAGTGAATATCAAATGTTGTAAAAATATGAATTTCAAACGCCCATAAAAATTTAATTTGAGTTTCTTATAGACATTTTTTTTTGGTAAAGGTAGATTATCCTATAAGGAATCTTGTATTACATTTTAAAATCTTAGATTTAAAAAGAAAAATTTTTATGAATTTATAACTCGAAATAATTTGCAAATTTTCGTGATTTTTCCATATTTTGTCATTTTTTGAACTTTAAATGCTTAAAAAGAAAAACTGTGACTAACGATTTTTAATATTTTTCATCTGCCTTTGAAACAATATACTAGGAGCCTTCTATTAAATTTTCAAGCTTTTTTATCCAACAAATAAAATTTTATTGATATTTTTAGAAAAAAAACTAAAAAAAAATGGAAAATAAAAATGTCCGTAAAGAGCTCAAAATACATAAAAATATTTTGAAAATTTTGTGTACACGATAAGTAGTCAAAATAATGCTTCGATTTTCGACTTCAGTATCTCGTTCGATGGGAAAGTGAATATCGTTGGTGCATTGGGGAGGTCAAAATTTAAATTTCCCAGTGGTTTTCAAAAGCGCCGGGAAAAACAAAAGAAAAATTAAGGAAAAACGGGAATTTTTACGCAAAATCGATTTTTCACAAAATTGAATTTGGTTTTTGGTGTAACTTTAAAAAATATTACCGTAGATACATGAAATTTTGACTGATTGTTTATATTAGTATTTTATATACCTACACCATAACATTTTAAAAATATTTTGATTTATTTTGAGCTGTTTACGGACTTTTTCTGTTTTAAATTTGTTTAGTTTTTTTTTTTTAAATATCAATAACATTTTATTTGTTGGGTAAAAAATCTTGAAAATTTAATAGAAGGTTCCTAATGTATTTTTTCAATGGCAGATGAAAAATATTAAAAATCTTTCGTCACAATTTTTTTTTTATAGGTAAGCATTTAAAGTTCAAATATTGACAAAATACGTAAAAATCGCGAAAAATTGCAAATTATTTTTAGTTAGAAATTCATAAATACAAGGTAATACATGATTCCTCATCAGTTTTTCTACCTTCATTAAAAAAAAAAAATGTCTACAAAAAGTCAAATTAAATTTTTATGAGCGTTTGAATTTCATATTTTTATAATATTGGATATTCACTCGATTTCTTATGTAGCAATTTTCTTATTTTGTTGGAATTCAAAAACAAATAACTGGAAATAGATGAAAATTGCATTAAATGTTTATGTTTTCATATTCTGTACACCATTAAATTTTGAAAATATTTTGACTCGTTTTGAGCTGTTTACGGGCATTTACAGTTTTCAATTTTTTTATTTTTTTTTTCTATAAATATCAATAAAGTTTTATCTGTTAGGCCAAAAAATGTAAAAATTTAATACAAGACTCCTGATATATTTTTACAATAGCAGCTGAAAAATATTAAAAATACATAGGCACAGTTTTTTTTTATAAGCATTTAAAGATCAAATGTGGACAGAATTTATCAAAATCTCGAAAGTTATCAATCATTGTAATTAAAAAATTATAAAATGTTCAGTTTTTATAACTAAGAATTGTAAATTTAAAACAAAGATTCTTATAATTAGTTCATATTGTAACCGAAAAATCTAAAAAATATATAATGACAACTTTTCCAGTTGAATTGTGTCTTATGTAAAAGTAAATAGGTATTATAATATTTTTCCAGCATCACTGATAATTTTAGGTTAATAATTAAATAACATGAATAATATTAATTCAACTTACCAGATAATAACAATATCTATATAATTTAAAATATCCTAGACTGACATACCGTCTCCGCTCAGAATCGTTTTTCGTATATAATGATATATCATTGAATTCAAATTTAATACCATCCATTATACAGTGACCTACTTGTAACCTACTGTACAGCAGAGCGACATCCACTTGACCCCCTTTTTTGTTATTGAATTACAACAAAATCTATTTTGTCAAAAACTGCAGGTTTTGCCGATAAATTCACGTTTTACAGTAACTTTTTCCAATATAATATAATCCAGAATTACACAATATTAATATATTTTTATTAAATAACATTCAAATTAACAATTCCATCATTATTTAATCAATTTTTGTTTTCATTAGTTCCTGAAATAATTAATAAGACAAAATATGAACACGTCAATTTGACTGCCGTATTAAACTATATCCAAGGAAAAGGATATCCTTCGTATATTATAACAAAGAATGAAAAAGCAAATATCAGACGCCAATGCAAATTCTTTACGATTCAATGTGATTCTCTTGTACATAAAAAAAAGTTGGCAAAAGTTATTTTTGATGCAGAGGAGAGAAAAAGAATAATAGAAATGGTGCACGACGGATCTGACCAATCATTGCAGTCATCGGCATTATCCAGCCATCGTGGGAGGGATGCCACACAACGGGTATTGCAAAAAAGATTTTACTGGCCAAATATGACGGTTGATGTAAAGAATTATGTCAGAGAATGTGTTATATGCCAAAAAGTCAACCCATCGTCATTAAAATTTGTGCCTGAACTTAAATCAGTCCATGTACCCAAAAAGGTAGATATCTTTTTTTCAGTAATTTATATACAATTTATTATAATATGTACAATGTACTATGTAGGTATATGATATTATAATAGTTTTAGGCTTAGTATCGATTTTGGAAATATAATTTTTGTTATCTTCACGATATTGTCAATTATATTTAAAAAAAATCTATAATGTTGCATAAATTGTTATTTTCATTTAAAATATCGTTAAAAATAAATAAGTACTCACATAGCTGTTTGTAATAGGTCTTTAAGCAAATTGGTGTTGATTTGATTACCTTACCAGAAGTAAACAATTTGCGCTATGTAGTAGTTGTAGTTTGTTACTTCAGCAAATGGTGTGAAGCAAAGGCGTTGATGGACAAGACCGCTGAATCTGTAGCTAAATTCTTGTATGATGACATTTGTAGACACGGATGTCCAGAAATTCAAATCAGTGATCAAGGCCGTGAATTTGTAAATAAACTTTCTGATGAGCTATTCAGATTAACTGGTACACAGCAACGTGTGACATCACCATATCACCCGCAAGCTAATGGTCTTGTGGAAAGGCTCAATAGAACTTTAAAAACTAGTTTGTTAAAGGTAATATTTGACTTTACACCTACCTATATTACTTTTTTTTTAGGTTTTTATGACTGTAAATTGTTTTATTATATTGTAAGTTTGTTTTTATTATATACCTACGCATCATTTTATTATTCAGTTACAAATGCCTAATAATATTTTTAGGTACAACAGAATGATGTAGGTATTTAAATGGCCTGATATACTACAAGGCATCCTGTTTGCATACAGAACAACAGTACACTGTTCAACCAAATACTCTCCGTTTTTCATGTTATATCAACGAGAGCCGATTATTCCAATTGATGTTGAAGTCACCAATAACACTCAAAACGAATTATTCGAAGATCGTGAATTAAGTTATGATTTTGATGAAACTACGTTTTCAAAAACTGTTCAAACGATGTTGGACTTAAGAAGTAAATAAAATAGTCCTATATCATATTATATGAGTATAATCTATAAAAGTATTTAGTAAATTATAACACTCATCATTGTTGTAACTATTTAATTTATTATTTAGTGCTTATTCATTTTTACATAGTTTAAAGTTAAACTGTTCAATATTTTTGCAAAACATTTTAATTTAATTATTTGAAATTTTACCTTTTCAATATTTGTAACATAATATGTTATTAATTTCATAATAATTCATTCCTGAATTTAATAGTCCATATGAGTTTTCTAACGAGATGGTATGTTGTCTTTTTCTTTCTGTCAAAAGGTCTGAAATTAAAAATAAAAATAGATCAACCATTCACATTGGTAGTGGTTTCTGATTACAAATTGTACCTAGGTAGTTTAAACATGTTGAAATTTCCAAGAATTTTCATAATCCAAAAAATTATGTTTTTTTTTTATTTATGTCAAAAATATTTCTGGACCTGATAAAAAAATTTACAAAATTTAATTCAAAAATCTTCCCCTTAAATTATTTTTGCTGCAATATTAAACATAAAAAATAAATTCACAATTTTTTATTAACATCTGTAGTCATGTATTATTGAACAAATTAGATAAACTTACAAAAAAATATATCCCCTTTCAACATTTCGAAAAATTATTAGGACATTTTTATGTGCTTTTTATGAACTTTAAAATCAATTGGTTTTTGCTTAATTAACTAATAGTTGAACTTTGCTATTAGAGTGACCAATTGCTTATATAGGATTTATTTGAATAAATATATATCAAAGTAGCTAACGTTATTAATAAAACACGATTTTTTTCATCATTTTATACTAATTTTATTTAATTTTATTTAAAATATTTTTTACTTGTTTAATATTATGTATATACATTGCACTATGTTACAATCAATTGCAAAAATGTTATGTATTATAATAAAGTAACGTTTACTTATTGCTACTTAAAGCAGGTTAATATGATAATAACAGTAGATAGATAAAAAAAAATTATTTCTTGTTTTTTCAGGAGTTGTAGAAAGTAAGGCAATACAAAACATAAATGAGGCTCAACTTAGGCAACGAGAGTCATATGCAAAACGGCATTTGAAAGCAGATACAAAATTCAAGCCGGGTGATAAGGTTCTATTGAAAAATTTAAGAAGAAATGATAGGAAAGGTGGATGGTCTTTAATGCCATGGATAGGACCTTTTACAATTGAGTCAATCTCCGACAAAAACACATGTGTGTTAAGAAGAGGAGATAAACTAATTAAAACTCATCAGCATTTAAAAAACATAAAAAAGTTTTTTGAACGGACAGAAGACATTTCTCAGGATCCAACTGACGACGAAGTAATCGTATCTGATGAAAATGTGATAACTGTAAAAAAATCAGCTTTCAGACCGGTTAGCAAATTATGGATGGCTAATAAATGCTTAGAATTGAATGTGCCAATAACACAAAAACATCAATGTGTAGCAAAGTAGAGTTACAAACGTCTGTCCAAACCAAAACAAACAATCGACGTCATCGGAGACGGAAATTGTTGGTTTCGGTGCATCTCTGTTTGGCTGACAAATTCCGAAGACTATCACGAATTAATTAGATCCTGTGTATATAAGGTATTTATGTTTATTGTTATCTATTAAATTTAAATTAGTAATTATATATTTGATACTTAATAAAAAAAAAGCTGGTAAGTGGATGTCGCTCTACTGTACCTAGGTACCTACATTAGGGGGTGGGATGGACCTCAGTCATAGAGTACCTAGGTCACTATAATGTGTTTGTTAAATTTGAATGCAACGATAGGTATCATCTATGGTATCATTGTATACCAAAAACGATTCTGAACGGAGATGATTTGTCAGTCTAGGATATATTATATTTAAATATTGTTATTATTTTATTTTAACGAGTGAATTTTGATTTCGTGAAAATTTAAACACTTGTAAAAATTTTTTAATTGAATAATCATCAATTTTTTTTATCATTATTCTAAGCTCAACTTATGGAAAAAAAATTAAAATAATCGAATATTTCAAATGCCTATAGATAGAAATATCTTGAAAATAAAATTATTAATGAAAATGCCAATCTAAAAAATTGGTAGAAGTTTCAAATTCCTACGACTTATGCTTTTTGAATAATAACAAATATCGAAAATCATTTTTCGATACATCGTTATTTTACGCAATTTTGTAAAAATTTAAATTTCAGACGTTCATAAATTTTTTTTCTAAAATCACGATCGAGTTTTTTTTAAAGTTCCTTTG
>NC_042495.1:38206532-38213786 GCF_005508785.2 Acyrthosiphon pisum | reverse complement strand
TTGAACTATTAAGGCTTATAAAAAAAAACTGTGACTACCGATTTTTGATTTTTTTTTAACTACACTAAGAACAACTCATAAGGAACCTTGTATTAAATTTTCAAAATTTTTTGGAGAGCCAAATTTTTTTTATTCATATTTCAAAAAAAAACTTAAAAAATTCGAAAAATTAAATTGTCTATAAATAGCTCAAAAAAAGTCAAAATCTTTGAACCCTGTATAGATAACGCTAATATAAACATTTGGTGAAAATTTCGAGTGTTTACAGTAGTTAGTTAGTGAGTTACAGTAAAATAAAATTTTTATTTTTGTTGAAAATTGGTTTTCCGTAAAAATTCCCATTTTTTTGTTACTTTTTTAGGGTTTTTCCCGACGCTTTTAAAAGGTATTAGGAATTTCAAAAAATGACCTCAATGCACCAACTAGATTCACTTTCCTTTCAGAAACAGTGCTATTTTTGAAAATTGAAGCATTATTACTATTCCAAATCGTGATGACAGACACAAAAAAAAAAAAAACACACATCATTGTAAAATCAATACATTCCTCACTCCGTTCAGAATCTAAAACAAGGATCTTTATTAATATTATTTTGTTTTAAATAGAATTATGATTTATCAACATTTTCATGAAATATAATGATATTAAATGTCTCACAGTAAAATATTTTTTATTTGAAAATTAATGAATTAAACTAATCTATAATATACTAAAAAAATAAATATTATTATTATTTTAATATTAATTATTTTACATTTTTTAACAGTTTTTTACAGAAGACAGTCGAGTTAACAGTTTTGTTGGTGATATCGAAAAATATTTAGAAATAAACCCTGTAAATATTAGTGGCACATGGGTCACAGAAGCAGAGATATTTGCTAATTCATTGTTGTTGAAAACATCGATTTATATATATTCCGACTACCATTGTTTATGGCAACTTTTTGGGAAAGATGGTTCGTATAAAGATGGGACAAATCCAAATGAAAATTGCCTGTATATATCACACGTGAACAGAAATCACTACCAAGTCATTATTGAAATAGAGTGAAGAAAACATATATTATATTTAAATTACGCGACGATATATTTTTAATTATAATTAAGTACAATCTTATTGTTTATAAATTAATATTATTTAAGTTCAAAGTTATTTTATTTATGTATTTGTTAAGAATTCAAGAGATATATGTAACATAATATTCGTGACGATTTTAAAATGTGATAATAAGAATAAATATACAATAAAATTTAAAAAAGCGGATAAGTGGATGTCGCTCTGCTGTACAGTTGTTTACAAGTGGGTTACTGTAATGGATTAAATTTGAATTTAATGATATAATATTATTGTATATTTGTATACGAAAAACGATTCTGATCGGAGACGAATTTTCAGTCTGGGATATTTTATACAATATTAATTATAATATTTTAAAAAAATATATAGGTACCTATAAAATATATTCAAAATGTATTAATCAAATTAGATTCATTATGTTACGTGGACCTTGTTTCAAATTTTTAAACCTCCGCTATAAAAGTTAAATATTTTTTCATTTTATTATTACATCATTGTAAAATCAATACATTCATCACTCCGTTCAGAATCTAAAATCAAAACCAGTATTATTATTTATTTATTAAACAAGAATACTGAATAGTACTTAATTAACCATAAAGTTGGACACAGAAACATTGATTAAAAACTTAAGTTAATAGGATACAATTAATAATAACATAAAGGTTATAATCAGAACAACAAGAAAAATGACGAAATTCCTCAGCGTAGTACGTAAATTATGGAGTAAAACATTATATCGTGACAAGGATGACATTTTTTTAGGATTTATTGATAAAAAAATTGTTTTGTGAAACGCTCAAATTTATTGAATTGTCTTAAGAGGACGTCGCACCCGCATGTGTTGTCTCCGTCTTACACACGTACGTTATAGCAAATGTTCGTTCAGAAGATTCAATTGTGTGCTGTTAGTTTTTATATTAGAGTGAATTGACCTATTATCAAATTTAAAGGTAAGATTATTATCTAGGGCCCCACGTAGGCTTTTATTCATATTATTAGTCATAAGTGAGTTATGACCTTTTTGAAAGTGTACATTTTAAAATTATCATAACTCACTTAAAAATAATAAAATCCTACGTGGGGCCCTAGAAAATATTCGGGGGTAAAAATCGCCTGTTACACCGGCCCATTCAGGTGTTCCGCAAGGCTCTTGTCTTTCGCCGACTCTTTACTTTGCCTACACTAATGATGTCCCACTTAACCAAAACGCCCGGCTTTACCTATTCGCCGACGACACTATGTTCACCACCTCTAATAAAAACCCAAAAAGAGCAGCCCTACAACTGCAAAAACAATTAGACATAATACTAGCCTGGTGCAACAAATGGCGTCTCAACATCAACGCTCAAAAAACAGTAGCAGTCATGTTTAACGGTCCAAACAATTTTGCGTCACATCACCTGAACCTGAACGGACACCATATCCCCTGGTCCCCTTCATCAAATTACCTCGGCGTAACCCTTGACCGTAATCTCAAGTTATCAGCACATATCAAGGCGACAATCAAGAAAGCCACCGCCGTCCGCGGCATGCTGTACCCGATCTTAAACCGATCCAGCCCTATTACCATCAGAACAAAACTTAATATACTACATCTGTATATCAAACCAATTTTGTCATACGCCGGTCCGGCGTGGCGACCACTAATATCCAAAGCGAATTGGCGCAAACTCGAAGCCGTCCAAAATATCGGCCTCCGTACGATTACCTCCTCTCCATGGTTTGTGACAAATAAAATAATACGGTCTTCAGCACGTACCTCCACTGTCAAGCAAACAATAATATCTAACAGTAAAAACTTATTTCACCGCAACTCTAATTCTATTTTCGTCCACATCCGCAGTCTTGGACAACCCACCTCAGCGTCCAGCCCAACCACAAAATTCCCAAAACCCTTCATATGGGCTAACTCAAATTAAACCACAGATATATAAAAATACTAGATAGACGACTCCCTATTCCTACAATGTAATAATTATGAAGCCGACAAAATGGCCGAAATACTCTTATCTAAGAGGTGAATGTTTACAAAATATAAATTATGATAAACTATGATAAATGATAATTTTATGGCGGGAATCTAAAACTATTAAATATGTATTACAAATTACAATATCATTAATCATTATACACTTACAAGGTACAAAATGGACTAAGATATACTTATATTTTTAATTTTATAGTATATCTTAGTCCTTGACTTAAAATTAAGATTAAAAGTATAATTTATTGCAACAAACGAGAAATACAATATAGATATAATTAACAAGTTTCAAGCTCGTCCAATAAGCACATGCTTGAATTCTAATGATCTGAGTTCATATTAAAAATGAACTAAAATGAAAATATATATAACTTTATGTTATGTCATATTATAACATAATAAAGTAAAAGAAAAAAAGAAGAAAAAAAGATATAATTTAATATTAATATATATCTTATACTTGGTGAAATTATAAAAACTGGTTAAATTAATATTATATTTATGTAATAACAAGACTCTTCTAATTATTGGACGTTGAGTTTCAAAATAAATGCCATTAAATGGTACAATTATTATATGATCTTGTATTTATAACAATACAAAGGATGGAATTTACTTGTATTAACTTTAAACATATGGTATAATACAATTTGCAGTTCATAAGTTGTGACCAAAAGTTCAATCATTAAACTCATGGTAAATTATATTAGTAAAATATGATTTAATTTTGTTAAGAATGATTTTGATTAATTAATTTATAGTTGAGGGTAAAACATTGTTGTGTACATGTGTATAGGAATATGTAAAGCCACACACCAAAATGCTATAAGAAAATAATAAAAAACTTCAGTTATAATATCTAACATATTGTCGATATATATATAAAAATAGATTGATATATTATACATATTATTATTATCACACCAATTTTTACAGATGGTAAACAATAATTAGCTGTCTTAAATAAGTAATTTCAGTAGTTGTATTGTAATATTTTGGCAAATATAAATTGTTCTTTATAGTTAGGTAAAATGGTTTATTTTTGCTGTGTTTGGCAATGTAACAGTAAAAGAGTTGCAAATAGTAGTATTCATTTTTTTTCGTAAGTATCATTTTGAAAAATGCATGTTTAAATAAAATGTATACATTATCTATTGTTTTTAGTTTTCCTTTAATAAATAAAGAAATAACAAAACGGTGGACAGATGCGATACAAATAAAAGGATTTGTTCCTACAAAATATAGCAGGGTATGCAGTAATCATTTCCTTCAGTCAGACTTTAAAAATATAAACGGGCAACGTTTGCACTTAAAAAATGATGCAGTTCCATCCGTTTTTTATACTCAAAATCAAATCCCTACAAAAAGTGCAGAAGAAACATATGATACGGATAATAAAGATGCTTATGAAAATCCCATTGATTTAAGTATAAATAATTCTTGTGAGGAATGTCCAATAACACCAAAAAGAGCTAAAAGACAAATAAAGTTTGAACATTCGTACAGCAATAGCCCTTTAAAAGCATTATCGACTACACCAACACGAGGTAGACCTCAAAGAGCAATATCAACAACTCCAAGAAAAGTACAACTAAAAATTAAAGTAAAAAGATTATGCCAACAAGTTAGAAGACTAAAAAGTAAAGTAACAAATCTTAAAGAATTACTTCAAAGTATTAGAAAGAAAGGTTTGATTGGAGATAATGAACATGACACATTGTTAGATGAATTTGAAGGCATGTCCAAGGAAATATTTAGAAATCAGATGAACAACCAAAATAAGAAGGTAACTGGTCAAAGATACAGTAATGAGTTAAAAAAATTTGCACTTACTTTAAATTACTATTCCCCAAAAGCATACAAATATTGTAGGTTGGTATAAAATAATTGTATTAAATATAATTTTAAAAGTTATGTATTTAAAATATTCTATAATATATTTCAGAACAATATTAAAACTTCCCCATCCAACTGCTATTCGATCGTGGACTTCATCAGTGAACGGTGAACCTGGATTTTTCTCTGAAGTTTTCCAAGCATTAAAGACTTAGAGCTCTGAAGACAAACAATGCAATTTGTTGTTAGATGCAATGAGTATAAAAAAACTAGTATTTGGGACAAGAAAACTCACAAATTTGTTGGCTACTGTGATTTTGGTGGTGAAGTAAGTGTGGAGAATTCAGAAACAGCAGCAACAGAAGTGTTAGTATTTATGTTGGTGAGTTTGAATGGTAAATGGAAGTTGCCAATCGCATATTTTTTACAAAATAAAGTTAATGCCGTTGTTCAAGCCGAGTTGATTAAAACAGCACTTACTTTAGCATACCAATCAGGACTGCGCATATGGGGAATCACATGTGATGGAGCATTCACAAACTTCTCAACACTTAAGTTACTAGGATGTGAGTTTGGCGATGGTTTTGATTCAATTAAATCTTGGTTTAAACATCCAATTAATGGAGAACAAATTTTTTTTACACCAGATGCTTGTCATATGATAAAATTAGCTCGCAACACCTTAGGCAATTGTTTAGTTTTAGAATCTATGGCAGGACAAATTAAATGGTGTTATTTTGAATATTTGCATGAATTACAAACAAATTTATCTCTAAAATTTGCGAATAAAATATCTAATGTTACATATCAATTGCCAACAAAATAAAATGAAGGTAAAAATAGCTGTACAACTTTTGAGTTCTTCAACAGCCAATGCACTTCAATTTTTAAAAGATAATAACTATACACAATTTTCAGGATGTGATGAAACTATTAACTTTTGCCGAACTATAGACCAAATATTTGATTTTTTAAATTCTAGATCTCCATTTTCAAAAGGTTATAAAAGTCCAATTTTTCAGTCTAACATACAATTTATTAAAGATAAAATTATTCCATTTATTCATAATTTATATAGTTTAAAATTTCAAAATAAATTTCTTTATAAATCTAACAAAAAAACTTTTATAATAGGGTTTGCAGCTGCAGTAAAATCCATTATTGAAATATCTGAAATTATATTTACCCAAAATTTAAATTTTAAATATATTTTGACTTACAGGTTTTCTCAGGACCACATAGAGTTATTATTTGGCCGTATACGTCAACGATATGGTGCAAATAATAACCCTAATGTAATTCAATTTAAAACGGCACTAAAACAAATATTACTTAAAAATGCTGTAACTTGTTCCTCTAATGGCAACTGTAATACTTTTGACGATGACGCAACATTATCCATTTTTTCCTTTAAATATAACAAAAAAACCAAAATATAAATATAAGTAATGATGATTTCAGTGATAGTGATGAAATTGAAATAGTAAATAGATCAACTTTATTAGATAATTCAAATTCTAATTATGAAGATGACTCCAAAAAAAATATAATATATTATATTACTGGCTATGCTTTAAAAAAAATTATACCTTTATTAGACCGCAATTCATGTATTCAATCACTTCTCAAAGTATTCTCTGAACACAGTTATCATCATCATGCAGAATATTCAAAGTTTGTTGATTTTAAAAATAATGGTGGGTTAGTTTCTCCCTCAGAATGTGCATTTAAAATAATTTATTAAGCTGAAACATTTTTATTACTTTTAACAAATAATTTACAATCATTAAATATAAAAAATCTTGATTTAAAAATAATAAACCTGTGTAACAATAAATTTGCATTCAATAATAATATTTTTAATACACTTCAATGTGATAATGTCCCGTTGCTAGATAGACCCCATAAGATCGTATTAATTACATTATTAGTTAAAAAATATCTCAGTATTCGACTCCATTCTTTTGGCAAAATGTTTTCAACAGAAATTTTAAATCCGGTTTGTAAACGACAAAAATTGACTAAACAAATAATTTTTATGAATCAGTAGTAGGTATAAAATAATTTATGTAGTATACCAGTTTTGTTTTATTTATTTGAAATATTTTGTTATTATTATGTTTTTTTTTAAATTGTATTATTATTAAATAAGGTAGTATACCAGTTTTGTTTTATTTATTTGAAATATTTTGTTATTATTATGTTTTTTTTTTAAAAATTGTATTATTATTAAATAAGGTAGTATACAAGTTTTGTTTTATTTATTTGAAATATTTTGTTATTATTATGTTTTTTTTTTTTAAATTGTATTATTATTAAATAAGTAGTATACCAGTTTTGTTTTAGATTCTGA
>NC_042495.1:38203781-38206482 GCF_005508785.2 Acyrthosiphon pisum | reverse complement strand
TATATCTATGATAGTACCACGGTTTTTTGTTGATGTATAACGCGTTATAAGTACCTAATAAATATTATGATATGATTAATTTGGAATTTATTATAGGTACCTAATATAATATTATGTCTTATACCTAGACTAACATACCGTCTCCGCTCAGAATCGTTTTTCTTATACAATGATATTATATCATTGAATTCAAATTTAATACCATCCATTATACAGTGACCCACTTGTAACCTACTGTACAGCAGAGCGAAATCCACTTACCCACCTTTTGTTTTATTGATTTTAAATATAGTTTTTCAAAAATAATAAATAGAAGTAAAATTTTTAATTAATGCAGATTGTTTTATAAAATAATGTAATATTCACATGCACTATTACATAATTTACATAGCTGTTGAATAAGCTAAAAGTTAATAATATGTATTTAAGATTTATGTAAGTAAGTTAAGACAGTTAAGTTATTAACATCATGAACTACCTATACAACTTTAAAGTTTAAACTTATAATTTATAATATCAATCATATTATGACAAATTGATAACAATAATATCTTTATCAGTGTTATGAAAATGTAAACATTCACCTCTTAGATAAGAGAATTTCAGCCATTTTGTTGGCTTCAAAAACATTTCCAAGTCGTCTATCTAGTATTTTTATATATCTGTGAATTAAACTAAATCAGCCACCACATCTTATTCAACTCGTGATAGGCAAACGCCTGACACGAGTATATAGGCACCTCGCCGTCATACAAGCAATGCAATGCAAACAATCATCAGTCTTCAACATCTTCTCAACAAGTCAACACTTTAACTAGTACGGAAGAATCGAAGAAACGCAGACTGCCCACAGCCAGACTACAGCAGGACCTACGAACGACGAAGAGACAGCCGATAACCCGGAACGACAAACGATCCCCGAGCTCCAGGGAAAAGCAGCGTCGCCGGCACTGTCAATCACATCGCCCGGGCTATCCCGGAACTCATCCATCCGAGCCAATACCTGAACGTGGCAAACGACGAGCAGAATCGCTACTGACGTTGGTCAACCAAGTCACCAGTCATCGAACCGACGATACCGCTGGTCCGGTGATCACCAGCGTTGGTCGATAACACACTCGACGCGACTATCTACAACAACACCCGGACACAGAGACCGGGATACCGACAATCTACCAAGTTCGACCGATCCGTAACCACCATCCAACGCCCAGGGAGTGGATCACGGACGACCCAGGAACTCTCCGCAACTCACACCAGCCGCCGACACAGGGCCTGCCTCAGAAAGGAACCTATGGATACCCGGCTAGGCCAATCACCTGGGGTCCAGCTGAGTCTAGCGGCGACTCACTAACGAAACCCGTGCCTACAGCACCTGTATTTATATTTACTGATTTATATGCAATAAAAGAAATATAATATCGATACAACTTTGTATTAATCCTCTTTCACGACACGGACAGCTTTACTGCTCCGTATCACAGTATACGGTTTGAATCGAATAGTCACGTGATCTACGGGGTCCCCCGCATACATCGCTCATATCGGTTTAAATTAAAACTAATAAAAAATGTTATGTTATACCCACAGATATAGATAATATGGTTGCGAAACAGCCTATACTAAACAACGCATTATGCCTAGCCGGAATATTATTAAAAAGTCACGTGACTAAAATAACGATCCTGTCGCGCCGTCTACGGTATTTTGATAAAACTAATAATTATTGTACCACGTCTACATTATGCAGAATGCAGAATTGCAAACCACGGCCATGGCTATATAATATATCAAAACAGGCGCGGATACAAGGGGGGGGCTATGGTGGCTGAAGCCCCCCTTAGACTAGGACTTCGGTACTTAAGATATTTCAAAAAATAAGAAAGACTTTGTACAAAATCCCGGGACGGGACGCGGATACATTTATTTTCTGATGTGTAGGTACGCGACGACTTTCGAGAAAATCGCGAGTCGGACGGAGGCACGTCCGTGGAGGCCAATGACGATCGGTGCGTTCGGAGAAATGGAAGAGCAAAAAGGTAGAAGGGGTGCCACAGCTGACGACGGCTGGCGCGTTGATACCGCGGTGACGGTGAACAATAAAAATATCGGTATTTGATGTTGTGATTTATAGCACTCAACAAATTGAGTGCTATAAATTAAGCTTAAAGAATCTTCGTGGCCAAGGATACTATGGTGGCTCAAATATGTCTGGTAGAAAAAATGGTGTACAGGCACTTATTTTAGAAGATCAGCCTTTGGCAGTATATACCCATTGTTTCAATCACCAATTGAATTTATGTATTTTCAAAGCATGTGAAGTACAAGCTATTAGAAATTTGGTTGGTATTATTGGCACTGTATCTGTTTTTTTTATCTACATCTGCCAAAAGAACAAATATTATGTTGGACATTATTTCAAAAGATGATTCAATACCAGCCCCCTCAAAAACAAAACTTAAAGCCTTGTGCGCTACCCGGTGGGTTGAACGACATGATTCTATTCTAACTTTTCGAGAACTTTATTCATATATTATTTTAACTTTAGAAGAACTGGAAAAGATGCCTGACTCTGGGACTGCATGTAAATCAATTGGTTTCAGTGCAAGTATTAAACGAAGTAAATTTTTAATATCTTTAGAAATTGTAGCTAACTTATTTTCTTATACTAAAACGTTAAGCTTAGTACTACAAAGCCCTA
>NC_042495.1:38201546-38202577 GCF_005508785.2 Acyrthosiphon pisum | reverse complement strand
GTATTTTGTTAATATATATGGTGTGGTACTGTTGGGGTGTGTGAGGGGCGATGCCCCTCACGAGTCTGTTTCCTCCAAAAAAATTTTGGTGCTTAAGCCCCCCTGATATTTTTAGGTGATTTGCGCCTATGATACTCGTATTATAGTAATATTTGTTACAGGAATTGATTTAGCTAAAATTATATTAAAAGCCATTTTGTTATTGTAAAATTCTGGTATTCAAGTGATTGGCATCACTAGCGATGGGGCCTCTACAAATCGTACAATGTGGAGTGCACTAGGTATAAGTGCCAAACTGAAAACTTTCAAAAATTCATTTGAAAATCCGTTTGATGGCAACCGAAAAGTTTTTGTTTTTTCTGATGCTCCACACTTGATAAAAACTGTTAGAAACAGGTTTGTAACGTCACAGCATTTTTTGCATTAATATTATTATTATCACCAACATACCTGTACCCATATTACCACTAATGAGTATATCTTATTTATATATTATGATTATCGCGCGCTAATGCAGAAGTGACCGCAGTGTTATACAATAAATGTTCCCCGTTCCTCCCTTCATCATGCAGTGTTCGTCGCCGACGTGCCGCGGTTGCCCGCTGCCCGTCACCTCCAGCGCTTTCGTCGCGTCCGGCGGCATCGCACCAGCGGGACAACGCTGAAATCTCCCTGAAAATATTGTAACCATGGCTAAATAACTAGGTATGATCTTAGTTCCGTGATACGCATGTCGATGACGTCAGCCGGAAGGAATTCTTATCAATACCCGCGTATTTTTTAATTTGTCTCGTGAGTTCAACTGAGTTGTAACTCACAATCTAAAATGAAAACAACTCGTAACATAATATTCTAAATTTCTAACATCACAAGTTGAGAGAACAAGTTTTTGTATCTTAAAAGCGACACTCATTACTCAATACTCATGGGTAAGTTTTTTAATATTTAGCCATGGCGACACGTATATTACTATTACTCATAGAGTTATATAGAGGCGGCGTGCCCGCATTATGTGGTAAATAATGTTGAAG
>NC_042495.1:38198031-38199157 GCF_005508785.2 Acyrthosiphon pisum | reverse complement strand
CAGAGACAGACCAAATAGACAGAATGGCACAAGCAGTTGGAGCAACAGTATTGTGAGTTGACTAATTAAGTTGAATATAAAGATATTATAAATAAGATTAGAGCTTTTGGAGCGCACGTCTCACGTTGGTTTTTAAATTCTTAAAACCAGCGTTAAATTTTAAATATTATTGGTGAAGGTGTAATATTTGAATAAAAATAAATAAAAACAAGCTTGTTAGGGAAACATATGTAAATTTTGTAAAGGCAGCAGTAGACTGACCTAGGTATTTTTGTAATAGACAGTAATAGACTGATCTAGTTTTTTTTTGGTAGGCAGCGGAGGACTGACCTGGGAATATTTATTTTTGGTAGACAGTGGTAGGCTGATCTAAGGGTTTTTATGGTAAATAGACAGCAAGGGACTGATATAATGATATATAGTGATTATTGAGAATAAATAGTGATAGACAGTGGTATAGGCTGATCTAAAAAAATTGATGCACGCGCGTAGCAATTGAATAAATATATTGAAATAATTGATGAATAATTTTTTGAGTTGAAATAAAAGTGAATAATTGATGAATAAATATTGAATTGAAATAAAGGTAATTGAATTGAAATAAAAGAATTAAATTGAATGATAAATAATTGTTGGAAGAGAATAAATTGGTTGATAATAAATAATTGTTGAAAGAGAAATAAGTTGATATATTGATGAAAATAGATTTTGTTTTGAGTGAAAAAAAAAGTTGACGTCAAATTTGAGAAAAAAAAGTAATTGTAAGGCTAGCCTAGAATAAGTATAATTATAAGGTATAATAAAAATAATATTTTTGTGTGATAAATTAAAGTCGTTAAAAGTGATAATTCGGTTAAAAGAATTAAATAATAAATAAATAGGTAGTTGAATATTGTTATAAGATTGCTGGCTTAGCTACCCAGTAATAGTTTAATAATATTCGAACGCGTTTTTACTCGTAAAAAGATCGCGGCGACGCGCCAAGGTTATATAGTTTATAAAAACTGTGTAGAAATACATACGCGGTATAGCAGTGAGTGTGTGTTAGTGAATATACATTATGTGCGGAGAATAAATACGAGCGTACAGTGAGTGTGTGTGTGTGTAAACGCGCGCTATAATACGA
>NC_042495.1:38191327-38197981 GCF_005508785.2 Acyrthosiphon pisum | reverse complement strand
AATATAAATAATTTTAATAGGTACCTAGGTTAGATACGCAATATTAATAAAATAATACAGAATTATCTGTATATAATTCTAAATAAAAATATCTTAAAACTAGGTTACATTTTTTTTTTTTTTTTTTTGAAACTTTATAATACTTTATGTAATATTTTTATTTATTATATTATTATTAATATAAATAATGTTAATACTAATTGTATTACATAAGAAAATAACATAAAACTGATTCTATGTAATTCTAAATAAAAAATATCTTAAGACTAAAGACATTTTTTTTTTTTTGTCATTACATAATGTAATGTGTATTTTTTACTAAATTATTGATGCATTAACATTTCATAACGTAATATATTAAGTATTAACTGTAGCAAAAAAAACTGTATTCATGAATAAAAAATAGAATATGAGGTATTTTATTAAATAATTTTAACAGAAGATTGGAAACTTAATGAAATTAAGTACTTAATATTTATAAAATTGTGTATAATTACTGTGAAAAGTCTGAAAGATGTTTTTATGTACTCCTCTATATACCCCATTTTTATCGGCTTTTTTTTCAGTTATCAAATAAGAAGGTTATGATGCATAATATTACTATGATAATAATAAATATTATAATGTAAGTCCAATACAAGCCCAAGGTACATGTTAAACCCTGAAAGAAATTGTGGAGAATTAAAATCAGTTCCTTATGATTTATGAATATGAGAAATAAAAATTATAATATTCATTTATAACTTACAGTAACATCACCAGATGCTTCTGTTCTTCGATCAGCAGGTGGCACATTATTTCTGCAGCAAAAAAATGTTTATTTAATAATATAATATACTTAATTTAACTTAAAGCTGATACAAATTGACATTGAAATAGACTACTGTGAATAAATTGTAGGTATTATCTAAATAATTGTTTGATGAAAGTTTCAATAATAAAATATTATTTTTATGGTATAGTTGATTATTAATGCTAAGCGGTGTAATTAATGACTAATGTAATGATTAATAAGAGAGATATTTTATGATATTAAATTTCAAAATAACAATTTATTCATTATGTTCTAATAAAATAAGTTGCATTTATTTAAATTCTCAATGTCATTATTATAATAAATATTAATTAATTAAAAAAAAAACAAATGAATTTATATTTACCTGTTGTCATTTATAGTATTTGCAGATCCAAAAATTGGTGCAAATCTGTTTCCGCCAACTACAGATTTACAGACTGGGCACAAATTTTGATTTTGGCTCTCTAACCATCCATGAATACATGGCTGACTATGACATTAAAAAAAATTACATTTAAAGTAAATATTATTACAAACATCATATTAAATAATAAAATACTAAGTAATAATTAACAGGGGCGGACTGGCTATTTTTGGCCCGTGGTGCAAAATTAATTAGGGGCCCGTAATTTTTTTTCAAACCTACCTAAATTAGGAAAGAGCCCTTAGTTTTATAAGTAAATATAAAAAAAAAATTAAGAATAATGTTGTTTATTTGTAGAGATGTTGAAATATGTTATTTTATTTTTATTTTGTATAATACCGTATTATACCAGTATTATACCGTATACCGACTGTGGTAATCGGGGGCCCGGATCATAAATACAAACGGGGGCCCGGGGTGCTACTTGGTGTATAGCACCCTGGGCCAGTCCGCCCCTGATAATTAATGATTATTAATAATTCGATAGATATAGGTAACATTAATTAATCTATTATATAATAATACATAAATAATTAATTAATTGGATTTTTTTATAGATTCTTCTAATTTTAAGTAATCAATTTAGCATAATAAAATAGCTACTTTTACTTTTATTTAATAAATTTACTATAAAACTAGTAGGTAACTAAATTGTATTTTGGATAAAAATATGACATAAAAATCTGAATTGTAATTTATAAATACCCATAATCGGGGCAACAAAACTAGAAGTGTGATCTCCTCGAGCTCAGTGGTAATTTTTTGTCAGAGTGTCTCCGATTAGTTTTTTGCGTAAAATAATTTCAAAGACGCACGGGCCGTGCTTATCATTTTATCAATAGCACTACTCAAAGTTCTTCGTTAAACAGCCGGAACATTAACTGTAAGAAAATATATTTGGATAGAAAACACCTGCATATCTTCATAAACATTCAACTAAAAATTATATGCAAAATTCTCCATCCAATATTTTAATGTCCGCAGGTAACTCAATAAAAAATATTGATTTTTTTTGTAATTCTTTAAATATGTTTATGGCAAATGTTTTAAGAAATACATAACAAATTAGGTACCTACTATAATAGTTCAATAGAAGCATAATAAATATCTTGTTTTTATTTCATCTTGTTTTTTATTTTATAAATTTAAATATTATAATGTATGATATTAATACTAAATAATACCTATTTCTTCTTTTATTATTACTTTCATTATTATTACTATTATTATTCTTATTATTTATATTATTATTATTGTTATATATAAATCACCGAAAATGTATTTAGATAATATAATATTATATACATATTATTATAGAAAAAAAAAAAACTGTAATTGGAATTTATTTCCGTAATAAAGAAAATATTATTATTATTATTATTATAAAAAACGGCCATTAGGCACGTGACGATCACAAATCTAGTTTCACCGGACCGATTAGAATAAAATATTTTTTTAACTTTAAAGGTATACATTAAAATTATTTATTATTATAAGGTAACCAAATTTAAAACACTATTATTAAAACTATTAGTTTGTATACTATCATAAAAAAATGTATAAAGGAGAATAGAGAATGACACAATAATAGCTGGTGTGAATAAATAGGAGATGTGGGGGACAAAGCCATGTTCAGGTGTAGGACAAAGGTGCCCGACCCCATATAAGTAGGAGCAAAAGGTGAAAAAAAATATTTTCATTAAGGAGATTTTATTATATCAGCAACAACTAATAATAAAAATAAAACGTTTACATAATATATATAGGTAACACACAACTATATGTAAGCTTATTCCTAGCTAACTTGGCACTAAAATGTTTATATGTCAAAAATTGTACTAACTTGCAGCAAGCTCTCCTACAGTCAGCGATAACGGATTCCATCGAAGTATTCGGGGATATGGGAGTGTCACAAACAATACATCTACGCATGTTGACGCGACGTCTTACCATGTTCAAAAAGAGATATTATTAAAATTAGATTAAAATAAAATTGTAAAATTAGGACAAATTAATAGGTACTTACAAACAAAATAAAATAGATTTTGGCAAATATGAAATAATTGACGTATCTACACAATGTTATAAATTTGGTTTTGATTATCTCCTGCACTAACGTCGACACTCGACGATTTGCGGTAGTGATTGCTCGGCAAGCACCCCGAATATATAATATTATGAAGGTACGGCGAGGGCGTACACGGTCGTCGAGTCCAACAATCCCGCCGTACACGAAAATGGCCGACACGGGTGCCAAAAGCGGCTGCAACAAGTGCGTGGATACGACTCAGCGACGGCAACGGCGACACTCACGTCGCGGTAAATTAACACTGCCTAAAATGAGACCAAATATTCCGCACAAATGAATTACCTTAAAATATTTCCGACAAACCGAGCAGTACACGGTGTTGAACGAAACCAGCGATTGACTGGATAGTAGCGGTTTCAAGTTAGATGACGTGGAGTTCCTCGATGAACGAAGAGGCATCGTCTCCTCAAAAGAAACCTTCCTTTTGCCGTACAAATAACTACGACGCGATGACGGAAATACTTAATGAAACGTGATCGACGGCCTTTGGACAGCGTGGTTTGGTGTCAGCGGAGCGAAAGTGCCTTTTACACGTGTTAGCAGTTCAACAAATAACCAACAAGACAATAGACAATTTCCAGCAAACCCAATGAGGACGAACGTTTGAACACCCTGGCTACTGCTGATGTAAAAAACTATCGTACGCCGTCCACGCTCCCGCCGGTGGTGGTAGTAGCCACCGACGTACAACAGGTGTGCCAGTGCTGGTAATCACAGGGGTAGGTCCGGTTTGACGCGTTTTCGTCCGTCTACCCGGCCATTCTGAACACATCAGAACAACCCCACGAACCGGTTATTATACGCACTGAGCGCGAAAATGACACTGATTCAAATTGACAAGTGCCCTGCCGGGTCATTGTAAAAGATGGACCCTAATTTAATATACCTACCTACTTATAATATTATATTGCAATATCGGGATATGGTATTTTGTGCCAATTTTATTACTTGGAATTAGCGTTACCCATATGGACATTTAAGTGCCTATGTAATTCGCTCCAAAGTATAAAAATATAACATGTATTTTAGCCACATCTAAAAATTAATTTTGGTGATTTGGGCCACGACAGAAAACAAAATGGAATACATAATCTGCGACACACTTTCAACTTCAATTGTGGACATTTACCAGCTGATATATATCAAATGAAAATAATATATGAATAGATATATATATATTTTTTTTTGGTGAAAATTACATACACCCACTATATCATTACCTACACGTTTAGAATTTATCAAAAATACATTTAAAATTTCAATCCCCGATAATTGTGAGTTGTATTTGTTCGTCCAACAAATGCGTGTAACATTACAGTTAAACTTTACCGAAATTATTTTATTAAAATATTTAGATTAATTTTAAGCTAATGCCTATATTTATACTAAGAAATCAATAAAAATAAAATATTATTTTATTTATATAAATTTAATTTATGTAGTATCAATGTATAATAATCAGTGATCAAATTGTGGGGTTGCAAATGACGACGGTCTCGTCTAATTTTTTTTGTGTACACCGATTATTTTTTACTGGAATGGGTTAGGGGGCAGCAAAACTTCACACACGATAAAAGATCCATAGATTCATATAAATTAACTTGAATTTTGAATTTTTGAAACCCTTTTGTTGATTAAATAAATAAAGTCTAGATTATTATAACGTGAATTGAAAACTATGAAATATTGATATTAATTATATTTGACTATACGTCTATACCAGGCCAGTATAAATCTATTTATCTGATGGATCTTAATTTCTTCTTCATGGTTCTGGTCACAGGGTTATGAAAGATTAATAATATTGTAGGATTAATGACTGGACTTCGTGCACTATCTATATCAGTTTATACGCGATGACATGCTGATGGAACTTTTAAAACAACACCGCTTATTTGCAAGTAATTGTACAGCTAACATGCAAAAATAGGAAACAATTTGCTAGTGGTGGGTGTGTTTATAATAATGACATTGATGACTGAATAAGCATATACTAAGTAATGTTTTGTAATTAATTAAAAATAATTAAATTTAAAAAAAAGCGTGTAAGTGGATTTTCCTCTGCTGTACAGTAGGTTACAAGTGGGTCAATGTGTAAGTATAATGGATTGTATTAAACTTGAATTCAATGATATAATATCATTGTATAAGAAAAACGATTCTGAGTGGAGACGGTTTGTCAGTATGGATTTTTTATATTGTTATTATTTATTACTCCCTGTAAGTTTAATGAAGGGGCCTCGCTACGGTCATTATTTAAGGGGCAGCATTTGTGCAATTTCTAATCTTGACATAGCCGCCCGGGATCTATGTGTTAGTTATAAAGGATTATTAGTGTGAGCATTAACCGTGGCATTAAATAACTATTGAGAAAATCTAAAAATGACCTCTTTAAAGTACCATCTTGATCCCATTTGCTAAAATATAAGATACTATTATGTTGAAATTTGAAGTACTCATTCTGGTAGAAATATCGTATACAAAATAAAAAAAAATAAACACCATTGTAAAACTACTAATAGCTGCCTCACTCCGCTCAGAATCTAAAATAAAAAATTATATATATTTATATATTTTATAGAGGTTTTTCCTGTTTGAATATATTTTTAACCTGTAATTTAACAAATTTAAATATCATGTTAGATTTGAAATTAGTAGCTACTAATGCATTTACATAGGTTTATCCTTGTCAAATAACTGCGTATTTTTTCCACGACTCTACCGATGTCAGTAGCATAAAGTTAAAAAATAACGTTTACAGACGTCAGACAATATACTCAACAGATGTTCAATTTGCAGATATGATAGTTAAATGTTGGCGGTATTGGATTTTCTGCCACTTCAGGTATAGTCAAAACATTTGACGAACTTGTTGACTATTTACTTGAATCTATAAAACCAATAGTGGACTACATAGAAGATAATTTTATCGGTATGTTAGGTGAAATAAGAGTTTCATATATATAATATTTTACTAAATTTTAAAATTTAAGGAAAGGCCAATGATACCAGGGGCGGATCCAGACCAAGATAACGGTAGGGGGGAAGGTGGTTAAATAAAAATCTTACTTCAATTAATTCTCATATTGACGAATACATAAATTGATTCTTTTATCAAACAACACTCATTATTTCAAAGTGTAAATTTTTTTGAAAATATTTTTTTCCATAGTTCCAAGTCACTTATATAACAACGTTTTTAATAAAAAATTATATTTTTAAATATTTTTTATCCTTATAATTTTTTTAAGTTTTTACTTTTTTGAATGAAAACATAGGGTTTTAATTTTATATTCCAAAGCAGAATATTTTTTTTAGTATTTCGATACATGAAAATCGAATTTG
>NC_042495.1:38184281-38191214 GCF_005508785.2 Acyrthosiphon pisum | reverse complement strand
TTCCGCTCATCAAAACTTTAAATACTTATAACTACTCACCCCAAATTCGATTTTCATGTATTGAAATACTAAAAAAAATATTCTGCTTTGGAATATAAAATTAAAACCCGGTGTTTTCATTCAAAAAAGTAAAAAACGTTGTTATATAAGCGATTTGAAACTATGGAAAAAATTATTTAAAAAAAAATGTACACTTTTTGTAATAATGAGTGTTTGATAAAAGAATACATTTTAGATCAATTTTATGTATTTCGTCAATATTTAAACTTTAAAAGCTTACATATTTTCTGTTTTTTTTAACATTTTTCAACTGTTGTTTTAACATTATATCAAGAGCATTGTATTACAGTTCCAAGCTTTTTGACCCAATGAACAATATTTTATTGACATTTAAAGAAAAAAAACTAAAAAATTTGAAAAACGTAAACAGCTCAAAACGAGTCAAAATATTTTGAAAATTTGATTAAATATAGGACATTTTACAGTAATTTTTTTAAGAGTTACACTAAAAACCAAAATCAATTTTGTCTAAAATATTTTATCCCTCCAATGCACCAACTAGACACACTTTCCAACCGGAAAAGATACTAAAGTTGAAAATTGAAACATTATTTGAATAGTTTCAACTACTTATCGTCTACACAGACATAAAAAATAAAAATAAAACCCACATCATTGTTAAATCAATACATTCATTGCTTCGCTCAGAATCTAAAATGACCAATAAAATGTATTTAAGCTAATAAAATTAAATTTATAAATAATTATTATTATTGGAGATATTGGTGCGATAATTGGTGTCAGAGTAATTTAATATATGAATTGTAAACAATAGTCAACATTTAAATTTTAAGTTTGTGATACAATAAAAAAACCAACAAATCTAAAATTTGAGAAAAAGTCAAACATTTTACAAAAACTACAAAAAATGTCCCAGTTAAAAATATTTTTTTACAAATTCTTGTTTTTAGTTTCTTTTCAATTAAAAGTACAAATTACCTAAAAGAATTTTATTAAACGAATTATGAAGTAATACAAATATAGATATGCAATACTAAGAAAATAAACATCTTAAAAATCAAATATAAAAATACATATTAGGTACCTAAATAATATAAATAAAAATAAAATATTGTTTACAAAAATGGAAAGGAAAATTTTATTATAGTCTAGAGTGCAGACTCTAGGTAGTACTCACTGAAAACTATGGGACCCACCTAGCGTAATACCTACCTTAAAAAATGCGGCATTAGTCTTATTAGTGTAGTACCTGAAAAAACAAGGACCCAACAACGGCGGTACCTGCGATTAGCCCCTAGTAATTGGGACCTATTAGGATGCGCCAGCCAATTTCATTGAGGTATGATAAATTGCATTAAATGAATGTTTCTTCGTTTCCTGGTGATATCAAAATAGTTCATAAAGATAGCTTTCCTGTCAAGTAGATACTGTTAACTTCAATTTGATTTAAATTAGTAGGTACCTACTCTCTATATCAGAGATCGCCAACCTTTACTATAACCTTTGAGCTATAGATATTAAGAATTTTAATTACCTTGGTGATACTTGGTGATCGACCGCTATTTAATTAGGTACTTACATTATTTATATTATTATATCATACTGCAAAATAATAAATTGTATAATAATAGATAAAGGAGAAGAATTCTTCTTTTATTATTTCTCCATCGGAAAATTATATATTTTTCTTTGCTAATAACTACTTTGTAATTTGTATATGTAAAGCATAAAAGTGTTGGCACGAATACGCACGTGATCAACCGATACTAAAGCCGTGTAATTAACTTTGAATAAGATCTACCTATATTCCCATAAAAGTCCATGGTTCTATTATGATATGGCTATATAATAATCGTGGACTGATAATAATTTTACTCTTAATATTAATAATTGCCAGATATTTACATGAAAATTTTTCTCCTCGTTTTGTTTGATATATCGGCTTCAAAATAATAATAATTGTTAATACAGTTTGTAATAGACTTTGTAGTTTGTATAATACAATAATGTATCATATATATTCATATGTAATGGTATTAGAGTATTAACCACAATGTATAGAATTATTTTATACAATAGTATTAAGATATAAGATACTAAAATGTTTAAATGTGCATAAAAAATAAATTAAATGAAAAATATTAAAATTATTAAAAAAATCGTTTTTAAGAGGACGCTACACAAACATTTCTTGACTCCGTCCATAGTAAGCTTACCCCCGGCAGATTACGTTTAGCTTCGTTTAGCTAATTTTGTAGGGTATTTTTACAATAGTTCAGTTTTTAAGTGAATTATGAATATTTTTATTTTACGATAATATTATACACGCAAAACTTGCTAAAGAATTTAAATACCATACTATAATACACTATACACACATTAATAAGCAAAATTTAATACTCGTATTTATAATACAAGATACGTATACGGTATAGATTTTAATATGGTAGATATACTTAACAACACTGTTTATATAGATGTACATGATTTACGGGAGCTGCACACAGTATATCCTTCCTGACTTACTTTCTGTATCGAAATCTATAATTTATAAATTATAGGCTTTTGTAGTCAGAGCACATAACAGGTCAAAATTTCCGCCAAATGCCAATAGTATATAACGGAAATCATTACGATTAAACATATTTTTTAGTAAATGTGTCGCGTTATTTAAGTCGTAACGTATGAGTGTAGTACCTGCATGGAGTACTTTTCATACCTACAATCATTATATCCCCTATATATACGTAGGTATACATATTACTTATTAGTAAAATTTTAAATAATTTTGATAAGTAAGAACCTATTTATGTATTTACCTACTTATTTTTTTTTAAACATAAAATGTACATACATATATGATGAAGTTGATTGTTGTACATTTGTACATAATATTTATTAAATAAAAAGGTACTATGATACTATAATAAATATTTATATTATTTAATAATTATTGCAATTATTGCAGTAGGTACCTATGTGGCTATGTAACAAAAAAAAGGTGGGTAAGACGGTAAGTGGATGTCGCTCTAGTGTACAGTAGGTTACAAGTGGGTCACTGTAATGGATGGTGTAAAATTTGAATTCAATGATAAAATATATCATTGTATAAGAAAAATGATTCTAAATGATATTAAGGTGACTACATTAATTTATATATAACCTATTTACGTGGAATCTTGTTTTAAATTTTCAATCATTAGCTAAAACAGTTGAACATTTTATACATTTTTAACTACAAAATAATTATTACATTTTAAATTTGATTCATTTTGTTAAAATGCTTATAAAAAAAATTGTGCCAATGTATTTTTAATATTTTTCAACTGCTATTGTAACTATATATCAGAAGCCTTGCATTAAATTTTCACACTTTTTTATCCAACAAATAAAATTGTATTGATATTTATAGAAAAAAAAACTAAAAAAAATTGAAAACTGACAATGTCCGTAAACAGTTCAAAAAGAGTCAAAATATTTTCAAAATTTTATGGTGTACCTATAGAAAATTAAAATATAAACATTCAGTAAAATTTTCATGTATCTTCAGTTTTTCGTTTTTGAATAACAATAAAATAACAAAACCGCTATATATGAGAAATCAAAGTGAATATTCGATATTATAAAAATATGAACTTCAAACTCTCACAAAAAATAAATTTGATTTGCTTATAGACATTTTTATTTTCATAAAGGTAGACAAACTTATGAATAATCTATTGCATTACGTTTCAAATCTTAGATTTAAAAAGAAAAATTTTTATGAATTTCTAACTCAAATTAAATTGCAAGTATTCGTGATTTGTACGTATTTTGTCAATATTTGAATTTTAAATGATTATAAAAAAAAATTGTGTCTGGATTTTTGATTTTTTGCATTTGCCTTTGAAACAATATTGTAGGAGCCTTGTATTCAATTTTCAAGCTTTTTTAACCAACAAATAAAATTTTATTGATTTTTATAAAAAAATGTAAACTGAAAATGTCTGTAAACAGCTCAAAATAAGTCAAAATATTTGGAAAATGTTATGGTGCATAGAAAATGCTAATATAAACATTCAGTCAAAATGTCATGACACAATGCCATGTCCGTAGATTTTGCGTAAAAATTCCCGTTTTTCCTTAATTTTTCTTTTGTTTTGGTGCTTTTGAAAACTACTAGGACATTTTTACTTTTGACCCCCCAAAGTAACAGCTAGTACTCAATATTCTAAACTGCTATTATAACTACTTACGAAGACCCTTGTATTAAATTTTCATATCTTAGGTATACAAAGATGTTTTTGTATGAGTGTCTGATACCAAAATAATTTGCAAAATGTCGAGATCATGATGAATTTCGTAAACATTTTAATTTCAAATGTCTATAAAAAAAACTTTTGTCTATGTATTTTTAATATTTTAAACTGCGCTATTATATCAACTTATGAGATAGGAACTTTGTTTTAAAATTTCAAAGTTTTTACCCAATGAATAAAGTTTTATCAACATTTATAGAATAAAAAAACTAAAAAATTTTAAGTAGGTACCTATGTCTATAAATTACTTAAAACGAGGCATAATATTTTGAAAATTTTATCATGTATAGAAAATGATAATATAAATATTTGATGAAAAATGCAAGTACATTAATAGTTTTTGAATATATGAGAATTTATTAATTTACTTTTGAATATTCAATGTCTAACTTCAAACGCTCGTAAAAATTTAATTTGACTCTCCGGTAAACTTTTTTCTTTTGTTAAATGTAGAAAAACTTAGATAAGGGAAATCTTGTAAGAAAATTTCAAAGCTTAGATATAAATAGAAACATTTTTATGCATTTCCAACTGAAAATAATTTGCCAATTTTCGTGTTTTTGATAAATTTGTTCAACATTTTGACTTCAGACGCTCATAAAAAAATATATCAACTAATATATACAAACTAAAGAGCTTCCTGGTATTGAAATTGTTTAAAAATTAATACTATAATTTGATATATTGTTACAATATAGTAGTTGAAAATTATAAAAAATATATACCTAGGCATAATTTTTTTTATAAGCATCTAAAGTTCAATTTTTGACAACATTTATCAAATTTTAAATTTTGAAATGATTTTCTAGTTAAAAATGTATAAAATGTTCAAATTTATAGCTAAGGATTGAACATTTTAAACAAGGCTCCACGTAAGTATAGGATATTTTGTTACCAACAAATCTTAAAAATATAAAAACAAAGTTATTCTGTGTTCAAATATGGACGAAATTACATATTATAAATAACGAAAAGAACAACGATTATGGTTATTTTGTTGCCATTTTATAATATCAATTCAACTTACGTCTTAAAAGCTATTGTATTAAAAATAGTAATAACAATATTAATACAATAATATATAATATCTATCTAATGATATTCGAGAGAAAAGTTCTACGTAAAATTTTTGGCCCCCATATACGATAGACAAACGAGTGAATGGAGAAAACTTCATAACGTGGAACTCCAAGGTCTTTTCCAGAGGCCGAATATAGTTTGCTTGGCGCAAACAGGGTACTTTAGTAAAATGGGTGATCGAAGAAGAGCCTAATGGAAAAAGACCACTAGGTAGACCTAAGTTAAGATGGGAAGATGGTGTGAAGAAAGAAGTGGAAAAGATAGAGCCTGGTGTCAAGTGGAGAGAAGTAGCGGAGGACAGGGATAGGTGGCAAAATTTAGTGTTTTCAGGATGGTCTTAAGGGCCGTAACTAAAAGAAGAAGAAGAAGATAATATCTATCCGCAATGACAAACCGTCTCCGCTCAGAATCGTTTTTCGTATACAGTGTACATAGTGTTATTATATCATCGAATCAAATTCAAATTTAATACTATCCATTATATAGTGACCCACTTGTAACCTATTAGGTAGGTACTATACAGCAGAGCGACATCCACTTGCCCACTTTTTTTTCCATGAATGTCAATAAAATCGACCAGTGGCGTATTTAGGAATTTTGATAGGGGGGGGGGGGGGGAATGAAATATATAATAATAGGTAGGTACACTCAATAAATACGAATATAATATACATTTTTAAAATCCTCTAACTTGTTGAGTTTAGTGTGGATTAAAGTGAAATAAGAATTAACACAAATTTTATAGTACCTAATAGCATTTATTATAAATTCATACTAACGACAATCCCATGTTTATAAACAACAAAAAAAAGGTGGGTAAGTGTATGTCGCTCTGCTGTACAGTAGGTTACAAGTGGGTCACTTTATAATGGATAGTATTAAATTTGAATTCGATGATATAATATCACTGGATAAGAAAAACGATTCTGAGTGGAGACGGATTGTCAGTCTAGGTATTATACATACCTATTATAGGTATACTTATCTATAGTATTAAAAAAAAATTGACCTATTATAGGTATTAATAATAAATTCCAAATTAATCATATCACAATATCCATCAGGTAACGCGTTATACATCAACAACAAACCGTGGTAAAATCATAGATATATAATAGTATACTTTAGAAGTTTCAAGCACCCACAAATAATATTATACAATCATTATAATCATAACAAAATAATTAAAATAGTTATTCCAGGTTTCTTAATATATAATTTCGTCTAAATTGGAAATTAAAATGACTATAAAAATAAACTGTGCTTATGTATTTCTTAGAATTTTTGGCAACATAATTAAATATTTACGTGGAATCTTGTTTTCAATCCTTAGTTATAAAAGTTGAACATTTTATAAATTTTTAACTACAAAATAATTATTCAATTTTAAATTTGATAAATTTGATCAAAATTTCAACTTCAAATGCTTATAAAAAAAATGTGTGCCTACGTATTTTTAATATTTTACAATTGCTATTGTAACAATATATCAGGAGCCTTCCATTAAATTTTCACGCATTTTTACCAAACAAAT
>NC_042495.1:38181801-38182746 GCF_005508785.2 Acyrthosiphon pisum | reverse complement strand
AAAAAAATACTTAGAAAAATTGAAAATTTCATTTGTCTATAAATAGCTCAAAAAAAGTCGAAACACTTTGAAAATTTAACCCTGTATAGACAACGCTAATATAAACATCTGTTGCAAATTTCAAGTGCTTACAATAATTATTTTTTGAGTTACAGTAAAATTAAGTTTTCGTTTTTGTCAAAAATTGGTTTTGCGTAAAAATTCGCGTTTTTCCGTTATTTTTTTAAGGTTTTTCCTGCCGCTTTTGAAAAGTATTGGGAAATTTTCACTTTTGACCCCCCAAAGTACCAACTAGATTCACTTTCCTTTCAGAAAAGGTACAACTTTTGAAAATCGAAGCATTTTTACTGCTCCAAAAGTTGTCGTCAGACACAAAAAAAAAAAAAAAAAAAAAAAAAAAAAAAAACAAAAAAAAAAACACACATCATTGTAAAATCAATACATTCATCACTTCGTTCAGAATCTAAAAACTAAAAAAATTCAAACAGCTCAAAAAGAGATAAAATATTTTCAAAATTGTATGGTGTATAGGAAATGCTAAAATAAACATTCATTAAAATTTTCATGTATCTGCAGTTATTCGTTTTTGAATTAGAACAAAATAAGGAAATCGCTACATGAGAAATCGAGTGAATATTATCCAATGTTGTAAAAATTTGAATTTAAAACGATCATAAAAATTTAATTTGACTTTCTTATAGATATTTTTTGTTCGATAAAGGTAGATAATCTTATAAGGAATCTTGTATTACATTTTCATATCTTAGATTTAAAAAGAAAAATTTTTATGAATTTCTAACTCGAAATAATTTGCAAATTTTCGTGATTTTTCCATATTTTGTCATTTTTTGAACTTTAAATGCTTATAAAAAAAAACTGTGACTAACGATTTTTAATATTTTTCATCTGCCTTTGAAACAATATACTAGGAGTCTTCTATTAAAT
>NC_042495.1:38180626-38181751 GCF_005508785.2 Acyrthosiphon pisum | reverse complement strand
ATCCGGCCGGACACGTGTTGTGCTCACCGGACGCCCGGACAAACCGCCTGAATTCATTTACGTCTGCCATGTCGAGTGTTTGTACCGAGTTAGGGCAGGTTTTCCGAGTGCGGTATTTAATTATTTGCTGTGCGGCCGCCGGCTCTTCGCCGTGAGTTTTGTTTTCCACGTCGCGGTCATCTGCATAAAATTCACTTTGCTTTTTGGTCGTAATGATGTATCTGACCAATAATCCGACCATTCACAAAATAGTGAAATGTTTAATTAAACTTATTACTACAAAAAAGTGCGGTGCAAACTCGCTAAGAACGCGGACGACACGAGAGGGGGGGGAGGGGACATCTAAAACCCGGTGTCCAAATAATCATAATATAATAACCATATAAACTGTATCACTCCGTCCCGATCGTTTGTTTCATAGATCCGCTGTGGTGATCACTGATGTATATTAGCGGTTACTGCTGCCCTCGGCTAGCACATTTTTCACCTATAAGTTATATATTATATATATATATAACGATATGAGTTGAAGTTGGTGTAATCTAATTTTAACCCCGAACAGGGGGAATGTTTTGTAAAAATGTATGCCTATCTAAATTATAATTATAAATTATGGCTATGCTACTGTAATAATGTATAATAAATAAATTGTATAATATGTAAATAATTTTATATGTAAATAATTGTATATGTACCTAAATTAATTTGAATAAAATTGTGTAATAATGTATAATAAATAAATTGTATAATATGTAGATAATTAATTTATATGTAAATAATTGTATATGTACCTAAATTAATTTGAATAAAATTGTGTGTTATGTCATATTATATTATTTGGTTTTTATTTGATAATATTATTAATAGATATGCCAACACGCTATTGTGTAAAATTAATTAATGCGGTTTGTGGAAATTCTATGTATTTTGTTCAGGGTATACTGACGGTTTTTTTTTAACCAGTGTAAAATCTCACGAGGAAGTTTGTATTAAATTATCAAGCTTTTTGACTAAGAAAAAAAAATTTTACTAACAGGATATCTACACCGAAAAAAACTAAAACATTGCGATATTATGGAAAGAATGATATGTGTAATATTAATTGATCTCCGTGGGTTTGCATTT
>NC_042495.1:38169682-38180239 GCF_005508785.2 Acyrthosiphon pisum | reverse complement strand
AAATTTAACTATATGGAAATAATGTATAAACTATAAAGTATAAACGCTATATAGCACGTGGCATGGCGAAGTGAAGTATTTTATCGGGCAATTTATTTTTTGAATGACCTACCTGGTAAGGTACCATCCCTTGACTACTTAATATAATACTTATTGTTTAAGTTATTATTCTTATTAAATATCATCTTTAGATGAAGTTAATCTTGTACTACAATTTCTCACTAAATCCAGTACTCACCCAACCGGCACCCCTTTAAAACTATCGGGAAACTGTCCTTCAAAATCACGGTCAACACTCCACTGCTATATGTAGTACTATGCTACATTGTTTCTGATAATGATAAGTTAATAATGATAAGTAAACATAAATACATTATGTTATAATTACTGTTAACTGTTTAGCGTTAAGGCCCCTGCAAAACCTATTAATTTTTCATCAAAACGACCTCCTAAGCGACTGACAAAAATTAAAGTGGTTCGATTTAAAAAATGTAAAGATGTTTTAATTGGTCAACAAGTCTACTTTGCACCGGTTGGAGCATATTTTTCTATATTTTAGATATTTTTGAATATATTCAATATTGAAAATTTATAAATTTATAAAATGTAAAATATTTATTATCGTCAAGAATTTACTAAAATTGAAAAAGTGCTCCGACCGATGCAAAGTAAACTTACCAACACAAACATCTTTACATTTTTAAATCGATTCACTAGAAGTACTTTAAGTCGTTACAAATTTGTACAGAGGGAGGCACCCCTGTACCATTATATTCCACTTATTATAACTTTAAATACAGTATAACTGTTATAAAATTTCGTCCGAAATTCGGTTCTTATATATCTAAGTACTACAAAAAATATTCTGCTTTGGAATAAGGAATTAAAAGGTATATTTTCATTAAAAAAATAGATGGATAAAAATACAAATATAGAAATAGTAGATTTATATATTTTTAGAATAATGTTTTTTCAATGACTTTTGAATTATGTAAAAATATATACCTATATAAAGTCTATAATATATGAAGTTGATCACCCAGTATGTTATTATTTTACGGTTACTTATTTGAACATTTTAAAGTTTTAAATTCTATAGAATAAAACTATTATAATATAAAATGTTATATTATTGCATAATACTTATAACTTATTAACATGAAAATATTATTAAATATTCTATAATTTAGGTATTAAAGTTGTCTTTATTTTTTTTTTTTATCCTAAGTCTGACAATATTTCTGAAGTTAGAACCTCGGTTTCTCTGTGAATAATAAACATAGATAATCCATTGAGTCTGTTCTGCTTCATTGTATTCTTTAAGTTTGTTTTTATCTTTCTTAAAGTAGAACATTTTTATCCCTGATGAACTAGTCAAAAAAGGCAATGTCGATGTCGAAATATTATGTTTATAAGTATAAATAGGTATAGTCAAATATAGTTTCAAATATGGTTTCAAATAAAGTTTTATTACACAACTACACAAGTTTATCGCATCAATTGCATTATGTGGTAATGAATGATTTTGGCAATAGAACTTTTTGTACCACAAATCAAACTCAGCATCTGCAGCATTAACGCCATTTTGTGGTATATCGTTTTTATACAATTCTTAAAGTTTTAAATACTGTGATTTTTCTGCTTGATAAGGAGTTTTTCCAGTTGATAGGAGCCGTTTAATACTTTTAATAATATATTGTTGCTTTAAAAATCGTTCTGATATATTATTTACAAAAGAACCTCGGTAGGTAACGATGGAATAAAATAGCACGGCTACCTATAATATCACTCTTTATTTTAAACAGGCACATTACACGGTTAGTTTTGAATTTTTGTTAATCTAGGTATAGTAATATTGTTGTTTCTAACGCTTCTAACGTAGGACGTGTGGAGCTTATAGATCAAATAGGTACTATGTTTACTTGAATTATAAGTCAGAATACTGAATAATTTTATCCCCCTTCAACTTCGAGTTATTGCGACTCGTCTGTATTATACACATTACACATAATTAATATAAAGTATAATAATTATATAAGCACATCAGAACATAATCAATATTATTCAGTGTTTCACCATAATAAAAAAAACTCAAAATAAAAAAAATGTATTATCGTTTTTGTATTTATAAATATGAGATAGGTAGATTATACCTATACTTATTGAATTTATATAGTTAGTTTGTATAAATATTTTTAATTTCAAATAACTAATAATTGTCTTTACTAGGACTCGGATTTAAATGGCCTAAAAATATCAAAAAAATGCATTAAAAACGTCAAAAATGCCCCAACAAAAATGTTATGGTACTTGAAACACAATTGTATCTTGGAGATCATCGTGTAAGATAATCTAAAAAAAAAAATACAAATGCATTGAAATCCGAGCCCTATTCATAACGTATTCAATTATATTATAGTAAGTTTAATCAAAAAACGGCGATCGGTGTAAACTGTATAATAATATATAGTATAGATCCGCTATTTGCAAATATAAATTAATATCTTTTTTTAAATATATATATATTTTTATTTATTTCAATACAATTTTATGATTTTATATCTATGTACGAATTAAGTACAAAAGTAAAAGTAATCTAAATTAAATATATGAATTATAAATATCTATTGACTAACACACCAAGTACCTATCGAGAATCCCGTCAACTCTGTAAACTCAATTTAGATTCTAATTTATTATATTAGAGTAAATAAAAATTAAACATTTATCTGAACAAAACCACGATATTTAATAGTGTGAACTGCACTTAATATTTTTAGACACCACTCCGAGTTTTAAAATATTTAATAAGACTTAAAGTTTTTTTAATAACTCATTCTTGTAGTAATAATGTGCTTCACTGCAGATAAAAGTATAAAACGAATGAATTCTCGCAGAAATGTTATAATATTTATTGACCACTGAAAAGGCGTAAAGGTATTGCCATTAAACTGAAATGTACTCTTTTACAGTATTTGTTGATTACACAAATACCTAATAACAATTATTATAACGAATTAAAATATACTGAAATATATGAAAGCATTTCCAATCATTAAAAACTTAAATTAATGTTCACTACACAACTATATAATACTATAATTACTTTCAACTTACAACCAACAACTACCAGAACCTGACTGTAAATAAAAATCAATAGCTATACTTACACAGCAGATTCTACAATAACAATAATGTAACACGAAAACCATAAATACGAACGAGCTTATAATTTCAATAAACGAATCTGTTAATTGATGAACTACATCCAACGAAAACTATCAAAACGAAACCAATTAAAACCTTTCTCACACTAGGTACATTTCATTTTTATATATATATATAACAATATATTTTATTATTTTACGATTCACCGTGTCATTTTGTTTTATTGTAAATACATAAACTATGAATTTGTAAAATAAAATAGCTAGGATTTCAATGATTTCATATACCTAATAATGTGAATTCATAGGTTCAATACAATATGATAAAACAAAAATAGAAAACGTTGGGTACCTCTTTGTTGTACATTAGGTCAAAATTTGAACTTAAAATGTATATAAAAAAAAATCGTGCCTATATATCTTTAATATTTTAAAACTATTATTGAAACAAGTAATGAAAGGTTTTTTGAAAATTTTTATCGTTATTTATAAATTATAAACACGTTTGATAAACAATGTTAAGTAAGTATCTACGTTTATTCGTTTGTAAATTACAAAAAAATAAAAAAATCGTTCGATGAGATATCGGGTGAATATCCAATGTCATAAAAATTTAAAACTAAGTCAAACGTTCATAAAAAATTAATGTGACTTTCCGGTAAACTTTTTTTTTACGTTGAAGGTTGACAAATAATGAATATTTTAATTACACTAGTAACAACTTATGGGGAACCTTGTATTAAATTTTCAAGTTTTAAACTTAGTGAAAATGTGTTTACCGGCAATAATTTTAAAAAACAACTAAAAAAAAAAAATCGAAAATTTCTCACGCCTAATAAATAGCTCAATAATAGAGTCAAATTATTTTTTAAATATTGTCATGTATGGAAAATATTCACATAAACTTTAAATTTAAAATATCTACGGTTATTTGTTTTTAAGTTACATCCAAAAAACAAAACACAACTGATTTTGAGTAAAAATCTTTGATTTTTCTTATTTTTTTTTTCTGTTTGTTTTTCTTGACGTTTCTGAAAACTACTGGGATTTGTTTACTTTTGACCTCCCAAAATACTAACTATATTCACTCTCCTATCATGAAAGAAGCTGAGATATAGAAATTTGAAGCATGTTTACTGCTCTAGAAGGTGATGACAGACAGACAAAAAAAAACACACACACACATCATTTTAAAATCAATACATTCATCGCTCCGCTCAAATTCTAAAATAAACATTTATTTTATTATTTAATGATGAAAAAAAAATTGTTCGTAAGTAGGTAATTACACTATATATTGTCGTGACATCACTCGTCTGATTTAATATTACCGAATGATCACTGTGCAATCTTTGACCTTTTTTCCGATTATCTTTTTAGTTTAATATGTATTCGTTGCAGACTCGAACAACAAAAATCCCCTTTGGTCACCGTCTATATTATAATCTTTTATTCCTCCCACGTACGAATTCTTCCAAAATTGCCATTATTGAACCATGCCTGAAATTCATTTGAACAATATCTGTAGTTGCCAGCTCTCGCCTAATATGACTACCTATACTCTACAGTCTTTTTTCCATTAACTTATTGCAAAACTATCTTTCTACTTTTGTTTGAACTCGCTTCATTCTGCGGAGTATTATATTCTCATTTAATATGTTTCAAAACAATTTACACTCTTTGTCGGCTTTGGCTTTGTTTCGCCACGTATACGCTTCATAGTATATAAATTGACTAAATGTAATTATTTAAAAATGATTGTTTGTTTTCCTTTATGGAATTAATATTATGTGAATAACGTGTACCAGCTATGGTATATATTATTATTTAACATATTTTACCTTTATAGTTGATACTATTATACAACCAGAGTAAATATTTATCATATTTGTTATTTTTCATTTTTATGTATATTATTCGGTTAAATAATTGTATGGTTTAATTTTAAATGTGTTATCTGTTTTCTGTTTTTGATATTGGTTTATCTGCTAAATATAGGTGAAATAAAGTGCTGACAAGTTTCCCTCAATTAAATTGTACCGAAAGTACAAGTTACCCTTACGTATTTATATATCACATATTATTATATATACTCGATAACAATACCAACCCGTAAAATAGGAGAGGTAAATATATTGTATATAATAAAAAATGCATATAATAAAAGATTAAATATAATATGTATTATTACAAGTGGCATACAATGTAATTTGTAAAAAAATAGTAGATATGAAATTATAGTAAAGAATTTAAATATATTAAATTAAATATATAATATTATATTAGGTATAATTGCAAATATCTAAATGTTTTACTTTTTAGGGTTCCGTACGATAAAACGGGACCCTATTACTAAGGCTCCGCTGTTCGTCCGTCCGTTCGACTGTCACCAGGCTGTATCTCATGAACCATGAAAGTTAGAAAGTTGACATTTTCGCAGATTATGTATTTCTGTTGCCGCTATAATAATAAATACTAAAACTCCTAGAATACATAATATAACCAGTGTTGCCAACATGCTTATGGCTGATGATAGTACGGAACCCTTCGTGCGCGAGTCCGACTCGCACTTGGCCGGTTTTTTTTGATAAACTACATTGTACACCTCTTATAATCATAATTATTATATTTAATCTCTTATGATATGCATTTTTTTTAGTTTCATATCTTTACATAATTACCTCCCCTTTTTGAAGGGTTAGTATTGTAATTGTTTGCATAATATGTGAGGGTAATTGGTACAATTGGTTGAGGGCAACTGATGCATTTTGCTCTAGGTATTTTAGGTGAATATTAATTGATATAAATAAGGTACTTTTGACTTTTGAGGCAACTGGTACACGTTCGTGAAATATTCTTTGAATTCATAATACACATTTTACACAGCGTATATGTAATATAATATAATATTATTATATTAGTTTTATAGTTAATGTTATTAATGTCTTAGAAGACAATAGGTATATGATACTATGTATAGCCATAGGTAATCATTTTGTTATTTAGTAATAGTTTTTATATTTTTTTTTAATCTGTATTTATTTTTTCAAATCAATACGCATATTGGTCTTATCGGTATTGCTTTCTTCATCATATTTTTGTATACAGATGGACAAACATGATATTATTATTATTCAATTAATTAAATGCACTAATGAAAAAAAATACAAACATTTCAGTATCAGGCCTACATACGTCCTTTATGAATGTATTCATTATTATAGACTACAGTGGGTAATTCAAGACAATAATAAAGAGTTAATAAATTAAATAAAGTATCTATCGTTAATCCAGATATACAAAAAAAAATCTCACTGCTGTTATAGCTTATACGTATCAGACTGCAGGTATTATTATAGGTATGTCTGCTGTACTTTGTCTACACATAAATGGGAATTAAGTGCAGTGGACTGAAAAAATGTCTCGTCAGTGCAGCACGCAAGACAAAACGTGGCACCGTGCGTCTGTCGTTAACATCATCAGTGGCGTAACTATGGCTTGGTTTCCGGTTGTAAATGGGGTGGGGGGATGTGTATTAAAAATATATTTTGTAAAATAATGAAATATTGAAATACTCAAATACATTCAATTTACATTAGTTACCCAGTACACTATGCGTAATTTCAATGACTAATCCTAATTATAAACTGTTTAGACTTTAAAAAAAAAAAGGTTTCATAAGTTAGACACCACCAATATACCCCATATAATACTCTCTTTCATAATTACGCCTGATCCCCAGGCCCGGTTCAAGGGGTAGGCGACATAGGCCCATGTCTCGGGTGGCACTTAAGCAGAACTTTAGTAAGAGGGAGGAATTTTCAAAATATTGATAATATTATTGTTAGGGCCTAGGGGTGACAAAATTTGATTTTGTCCAGTTCACTATTTTCGATTGAGCCGGCCCTGCCGATCCCCTCGGGCACTCCAGACGATTGAGTAAGTGCAGTCGCTATAAATGAGCGCTGCGGCCGAGCCAATTATGTTGATCCGGCCAAATATAATATTTGCCTATACCTAATAATAATAACAATATGTCCAACGATCAATAATTATTATGTTACCACGTGACATGGAAGTTACCAGAACACTATATTGTTGCGATAGAATTAATCAACATTGTGCGATCACCTACACATTTTTTTCCTGACTAACAACGTGAAAAAAGGGAGAGTGATATCTTCGAATTTTTATTAATAAATTATTTTAATTTCTTTGAAAATATTTATTATTCAACTCGTTCAAAATAGTAAATACATTATTGTAATTAATTAATTAAAATAATATATATCTAGGTATAAATTATTTAAGTATTCTTCATTTGCACCTATAATTACAACAAGTAAAACATTTTATTAAATGCGATGGTAATTATGAATTATTTTATTCACTCTAGCGATACCTATTCATCGCAGAAAAAAATGTTGAATGGTTAAACATACAATTAATCATACATTCGATTTATTTTTCATTTATCATTAATTAATAACAACTACCTACACTGACGGGGATTACTTTAAGTTTTGACTCATTAAATACATATTTATAATCCATTGAACTATAAGTACTTACATTTCAATAATATTCGATAACACATTTTATGTACAAACGAGTAGAGAATATTTTACGGAATAATATTTCAATATTAAAATTGAAGTTTATATATATTATTAAGGAATTCCGTTCTGTTTATTTCCTTATCGTCATTATTTACTGTTTGTGGAATTTAAAAATGCTCACCTTGCACATTGTTAGCATTTTAATAGTATTTACTATATATATTTTTTATCTGAATGGCGTAGAGTTTATAGATTTTTTTCAAGCATGTCATCTATTTTTAAATAATTTTAAAATTCCATTACTTTCAAACATATATCGTCAGGGATATTTTACGTGCGTGTCACCAACCCCCCAACCAAACAAATTCTTGAATATTTTTAAGAATGAGATAAAATTATTAATTTTAATTTTTAATTGTTGGTTAACCTTTATCGTTGCCGTGAAATTTATATTTTATGCTATAACTATATAGTACTTATTCCATAGACCATTATTGTTGAGAAATTTCATGTAAGCGAAAATGAAAGAACATGAAGTATTGATTTTAATACGGGCCATTAATAAACGTAAGTATAAGTATATATTATAATAGCTTTTATAAAATTCAAAACAATCTAGATTCAATTATTATTATTTGAATAATTTTTAAAACTGTTTTTCGAAATAACTTTAATGAGCTTATACATTATAAATTATCACTTTACACGAGTACACGACGTATAGTAGGTATGTAATATTTTTTTAAGCAGATTCACCCTTATTAAAATTATTACCTACTTAACGATTTAAAATTAACTTTTCTATACTGTACAACTTGATTTAGATATAATTATTATAATATTTATAAACATCGACTGTGGTTTAATTATGTGTGATCTACGGATCTATATTACGTTATAACTTATAAGCTTTTAAATTATAATTTATAGTGGGGCTAGAGTTCTACTGTAAATTCTTATTTAAATAATCTTATTAAGTAATTAGTATTTATTATCCCGACTTACAATTTTTGTATTTTTTACAATAGTTATAAATGGTATAGTAAACATCGTGAATAACGTTACAGTTTATGTATTGTACAGTCTGCGATAACAGTGATGGTGGTAGACAATTAAAAATAAATCCAAAACATCATAAAACGTAACTATAGGAGCTTAAAAAAATAGCAACATTAAAATGCTCAGTAAAGGCTGGCAAACATTTTTACAAATACCTACCAAATAACAAAGAGAAAATAAATTTAAAACACAATTAAAGACAAACGAACCTAATAATAATAACCTATATAACAGAATACAACCTGCGTCCGAGATTATTATCAGTAGGCGAGTTGCGTCCCACGAAAAAAGATTCAACACTACTTGCTTCCAGGAGTACATTTTTAAACAGGTTATTCTGTACCAATTTTTAATATAGTATATTATTATCACGCATTTAACTAAATACCAATTGTCATTTGCCGGTGTACAATTTTAAATATAATTAATAAGTTGATATTAATATATTAAGTTTTGACAAAATTCATAACTATTAAAAATTATACTGTCAAAATTCTAACTTTAAACGTTGAAAGAAAATAAAAATGTTTGTAAATAATAAAATTGAACATTAATATTATCTATACATATAAAATCCAAATACCACTTAGTCACTGATCGCTGTAACTCAGTAACTACGCAACGTATGAACTTGAAATTTGGAATAGAGGTTCTTCTCATATTTTCACCGTGCAATAAGAAAGGATTTTCTGAAATTCACATTTCAAAGAGGTTCTCAAACAGGGATATTGAGGTTCACGATGGAAATAATTATTGGAAATTGTATTTTTATTTATTAATAGTTTCCATTGGTTACAGTTTACAGTAGAAATTAGTATTTATTTATTATTGGTTATTCGGGCAGATCAGGTAAAAGCTTGAACATCGCTAACCAGGCTGGCTGAGTTGCACTTACTGCAGCAAGTTACACCCAAAAAAAGTTGAACAATCATAATTTTTTTAAGAGTTGCTTTTTTTTACGGGCAACGAAGTGCACGGGTTCGGCTTGTATTATTATAAAATTGTTAATTGTCAACTATAACTATAATCACAACTCATATTACAATTTTAGATATATTTAATTAAAGTTTAAAATTAACTGCATTTTTAATTAAAAAATAAAAACCTTTTTTTACCAATTTTTTGTAACTACGGCTATAATATTTACGCTACATCACTTAATATAAATATATATGTTTTTCTTTGTATCAGTTAAAGACGATATTTTAAATGAAGTAAAAGTACAAGTAAATACTTAGGTATAGAAATGTGTCATAATCTTAAATAGAATGACCACATCAAATGTTTAACAAATAAATTAAGAAAACTTATGTATGCATTTAAAAATTTAACAGATATCTTAGAACTTAAGACAATTAGAGTAGTGTATCTAGCATTAATAGAATCCATAATTAGATATGGTATTTCTATATGGGAAGGTACGTATGATACAACTATAGATCTATTAAAAAAAAATCCAAAACAAAATACTAAAAATTATCCTAAAAAAAGACTCAAGATAATAATAATATTTATTAATTCTCCAACAAACAATATATACAAGTTAAATTACTAATTGACAAATTTTTGTTGGATCACCTCCAAAGCCGAAGGCAGTGCTGGAGGTGAGAGTTCATGCAATTACAATATTAAATAAACATATCAAGAACATAACATAAAAAAAAAAAAAAATAAATAAAATAGATAATAAACAGTATAAGAAAGTAATAGTGAAATTACAATATAATTATTCAAAATAAAATAATATAAACTATAAGCAATTCAAATCAATC
>NC_042495.1:38107135-38168887 GCF_005508785.2 Acyrthosiphon pisum | reverse complement strand
GATATTTTACAGAGGATGTTTTATTTATTATAGGACAGACACAATTATTTACTTTTCTTTTACAAAAAACAGTGTGTAAAATTAATTTATCAACGTTTAAGTTATTATTATTATTTTTATTCTAAAATGTACGAAGTTGGATGTGGTAAAATTAAGTTGTAATGAATTATTATCCAGCCAATTCTTAATTAAATTAATACCTATATTGGCTTCATGTTTTAATTTATTTAGACAAGAGTTACTAACAAGGAAAACCGTGTCATCAGCAAAACACAAAACCTTACCTCTCTAAACTTAGGCTAAGCAAACCATTAATGTATATTATAAAAAGTAGTGGCCCAAGAACAGTTCCTTGAGGTACAGAATAATTAACTAATAAGTCATCACTATAAACGTCATTAATTTTAACCTTTTAGTATCTATTACTAATAAATGATTCTAATAGTTTTAATGGAACTCCTCTTATTCCACAGTATTCAAGTTTTTTTAAGTCTAAAAATATACCAACAACATGCTTTTTTAAATCAAGATTGTCATATATAAATTTAGTAGCACAATATAATGCATCATTTGTAGATAGATTATTCCTGAAACCAAATTGATTATCATTAAAAAATTTATGTTAATTTAGGAAGTTAACAAGTCTGGTTTTAATACATTTTTCTAGAAGCTTAGCGATAGTCAAAGTTAGAGTGATTGGTCTATAAGTATTACAACTTCTTATATCTTCTGTTTTATAAAGCGGAATAACTATTGATTTTTTAAAGCTAGATGGAAATTCATCTATTGAAAAGCATTTATTGAAGATAATAGATAAGGGTAATGATATATTAATTGATGTTTTTTTCAAGATACCACACAAAATATTTATACAATGACATCAATGTATTACCAATAAAAAAAATATTTTATAAAGCGTCGGTAATTTACATAATTAAAAATAACCTTACTTTTAAAACTGAACACGAACACAATACTAGGCAAATATCTAATATCAAAGTACTAACTATGCATAAAAAATTAACTCAATCCATATTCTTATATATTGGTCCAAAAATTTTCAATATACTACAAATAGAAATTAAACACAGCAACTCTTTTAAGATTCTTAAAAAAAAACTTACAGTTTGGCTATTACAAGAACAAAATATAGACAGACTCATAACAAACGTATATAAAATCCAATAGGATTACTGCATTATTTATCATATTAGTTGTACGACTTAAGTAGGTAATTATTGTTAATTTTAGTTTTATATTAACATATTATATTGTATTATTTAACTACACAATGTTTTACATATTACTATATTATATAAACAAAGAAAAAAATATATATATTACTTATATTATTAATATTATAGTTAGGTATGCTAGAAATGTATAAGTATTACACTATTACAAATTGTAAGTATTTAATTTATAAGAACTATTTAATGTATTTTATATTTCAAATTGTGAACTCATGGGCCCCCACACGAACATGTTCAGTGGGGCCCAATATCTTCTTGAAGAATAAATAAAAATAAAAAAAATAAAATAAACCACAGAAAACATTAACCACAATATGTATAAACAATTATATATTTATATCAAAAATATTTACATAGATATTAACATAAATAACGGATCGGTTAGTGAAATTTCATATTTTAATCGTTCATAAATGTATTATTTTTTATTATTCATAAATGATAAATAATAATCATATACTTTAATAAATAATAATTTCACCCCAATCCTGAAAAAAATTACAATATTCTGTATATTTTCAAGCAATAATATTGAAAATTATTAAATTATATCTAAACATTGTTAAATTGTATTTGACAAAAACAAGCTTTTTTTAACCTCAAACAAAAATTCTATCTCATATACTTAAATCGATTTTGCAGAGAAATAATTTTCTCATTTGGTTTCCCTAAATTAAATGAAATAAAATAATATTTGAACAGGGCAATTAAATTACGGCCGAGTCACCACAAAAAGATTAAAAAAAAAAAAAAGTGAAAATGATTTCAAATTAACACGTTCAGTTCAACTTTTCTTAAATTTTAAGAACAACTTCTTACAAATCAGTACACAATTATTATTATTGTAATAATTTAATAAAATTAAAAATATACATGATTTCATATTAATCAAACAAGTTACAGGTGTTAAAATTAAAAAATAGGTTCCTCATTAGAAGTATCATTAGTTTTTTAGGGTTCCGTACGGTAAAACGGGACCCTATTACTAAGGCTCCGTTGTCAGTCACTAGGCTGTATCTCATGAAAGTTAGAAAGTTGAAATTTTCACAGATTATGTATTTCTGTTGCCGCTATAACAAAAAATACTAAAAATCCTAGAATATATAATATAAGCAGTGTTACCAACATGTTTATAGCTGATGATGGTACGGAACCCTTCGTGCGTGAGTCCGACTCGCACTTGGCCGGTTTTTTCTATTCAGTTCAGATTTTTATTAATCTAATTTATACACTAATATAAATATTATAAAATATATAATACATTTTACAAATATATATTGTGATATTTTGTATTAAACAGTTATTAAATTGAAAAATTATTTATAAAACTCTGGTTTTGTAATTTTTGTAAGTAAGTATTATATAATAATTTAATGTTAATGAAAAACGAAAACAATTAAATAAATATAAGAAGAATTATTACCTCTCATTAATATTGAAATTGTACACATTATATATTATTATCTACCTAATAAATCATTTAAATTCACATTTCTGTGATGAGTACCGAGTTTCTGTGATAGGTACCACATTTATAAATATTTTTATATATTGAATTTGTTCGCTCATATTTTTTGTTGTTGAAATATAATAAAACTGTACACATTTTTTTAAAAATACAGTGTAGATATTTAAATTTTAATTAATGTCTGAATAATATAAAAATTTAAGCAAGTAATCGTTCTTAACGACCTATAGAGTATAGGTTACAATATTTCTTTCAGAATTTTATAAATTTAAGATTCTAAGATTGAATGTATCGATTTTACAAATACATATTTAACACGTATGGTAACTGAACAACAGTGAACTTGTAGTTGAGAATTATAAAAAATTCTTTTTTCACGCACAATTTGGGGCTAATCATTTTTTTCGCATAACATATCACTTTACGAACACAATATGACGCATGTACTGAAGAATGTATAGCTCTGTACAAAAAACATTGCATTCATTTGCAGCTCAATCTTAATGTGTGATAAATTTATCAAATAAGATATCAGGTAGTGAAATATATATATATCATATTAGTGTACCTACACTGGTACATCAAATCATGATCATTTAATGTTATTTATAGGGCTCTGAAATATTTTTGGATGATAACGGTACGGCGCGAATGAAAATTTATCTAGCACATAATTAATTATCCATTACTTAAGCATCCCTGACATTATTCTTACTGTATAATTACATTTTTTTTGATAAATAAATTTTGATAAACCACCAGTTGTTAATTTTTTTTTTTGCGAACATGGATTCCATTAATTATTTGACTTTTATCCTCGAAAATATTTTTCGATTGTTGTTTTCAATTAAATATAAATATATAATATATATAATAATGAATAATACAGCTGACAATTATTAAAAATTCCGATTAAAAATAATAGATATACACATAGTGGTTTTGATAATTATCTTTAAACACAGAAAAATATAGCTTTATTTAGGTACTTTATGAATGATAAAATTGTATAAAATAATAATATATCATAAAAAACACGGGAAAAAAGATAATCTTGACAAACATTCATTTGAAATATTTTTTTACTTTCATTCAGTAATATTTTTTAGTTTTATTTCAAAATAAAAAATGAAGGTTACATATTATGTCTGCATTTTTATGGTGCATAATTTATTTAGAGTTTTAGAGCATATATATTGTATTTTGATTATTTATACAATGCATACAAGTGCATGCATATTTAACAGCTTTTTAGTGCATTAAATTCACAGCCTCTGCAGCAGATTATTATTTGTAAGCCTACTCGCCAAACATAAGTGCAGAAGTCGTGTGTTATTTTACACTGCAGCGGCGTTTAAATAACACGAACACGACAATGAAGATGATAATGATAATTATTATATAATATACGTTTTACAGACCGACCGTGAGTTTTTGACGGAAGACTCGGGCGTGTGCGGTGTCACGTACCTATATATTCCGGCCAAAACAAAAATCGTTATGAATTCGCCTCCACACAACTGACCTGCAGCGAATTCCAGTTCATTTTATATGTTTATTATATTACATAATAATATATTCGATTTAATTACATCGACTCACGCGTATCCTACAATCAAGCACATATAATATATATATACCTAGATCACAATATATAGGCAGTAAAATTACGTTTGTGATATTACGCTCAGGGAAAATGTTTTTTCCGCTTCCGTCCCCAATTCTCATTTATTTAAATTACCTATATATAATAATATATTATGTTAATCGATTAAAATTATCTATTATGATTTATCGTGAAGCATAATATAATATAATTACATATTGAATAATAACAGCTTAGACTATTAAACTATTTAACTATATATTAAAATAATTTTTATTTAGTTACCAATGACTAGTGACCCAAAATAAATTTTGTGCTACCTGACGTAGTGGACAATTTCTATTATATAGAGAAGGATTGGACAACATTTTCAATTTTTTAAGTGTTAAAATATTATATTATACTAGGTAGGTTACCTACCTAGGTATATTGTATGTCTAATGATATTATTTTTTTTAAATAAACAAAAATTGATCCGTAATTCGTTGTTCCGCGCTCACATTATACATATTATATGTGTTGCTGAGTTTAATGTTTATGTCATATGGGATTGTCGTACTACAAATTTATCGAAATCATTGATTGTTATCATCGGATTGAGATTTAATTTTTTTTTAATATCAGCAGCCTCATAAATCTGTCGCCCGTGGTAACCTTTCCAACTCACCTCTCCCCCTCCCAAATGGGACCCGGTACTCATGTCGTGAATACGAACATTATTATTTATTATAATATATGCGGCTAAACGAATAAAATTCCAGCCGTGTATACGTAATTTAGGTATAGTATACGCAGTAGAAAACATATTATTATACCGACGACCGAGACGATTTCGCCGGCGAGTTGACCTTTTTCCCGATGCCATTGCCGCGAGCGCACAAGCGCATTCGGAAAATACGGAAACTATGGCTGGAGGGAGAGTGGACACAACGTTCCCGACAATATTCGTTTTGACGAAAATAATTTTTCTAAAATCCATTTCGTTCGGCCGTAAAATTACGACAATGCGGATTTGCGCGTTGGCTTCCGCCGGTGATTGATTAGGAAATAATCGCGGCCAATCGTAAAATGAATGTAACATTGTAACGAGTATCTATCTACTATATTATTATGTACGGTATGTATATAAGAATATAACATAATTATATTATATTATAGTAAAGGTAGGTGTATGTACATCCAGTCACTAGGTCGAAGATATAAAAATAGTGTTTAAGTATCATCGTCGACGGGTGTCGCGCACAAAGAGTAACGTTTATGTAATTTGCGCTGGATATACGATTGTATAATAAATTGATATATATTATGAAATAGAAATATGTTAATAAATCAAATTGCCTACAAATTTTTGAAAACAGAATTTTAATTTTAACATAAGTATCAATGTGCAGTAAGTCACTGAACTTATACTCTTAACTGGTATACATAATAAAGAAATAAAATGTTGAGGTAAATTAACTATATTGTAAAATCAGACTGATGGTTAGAAAAAAACAAATTCATAGCAATATTGTTTTTGGGTTACGTTAAATAAAATAGTTTGTAAAAAAACTTTAGATAAGATAATGAATGAATAGAGGTATAAATCAATTTGTAAATATTGGATATCTTTCTTTAATTAAGTTTTCAAATATTGTTATGTGTAGTGTATACCGTCTACGTTTCGATATTCAGTGTCCTTTTATACATTTGGTTAGTAGTTATATGAAATGTTTACGAATTCCCTCATATTGATACAAATTATATATTTTTTTAGATTCTGAGCGGAGCGATGAATGTATTGATTTTACAATGATGTGTCTTTTATTATTTTTCTTTTATTATTTTGTATGTCTGTGTACAATATAAGTAGTCGAAATAATGCTTCGATTTTCAACTTCAGTGTCTTGTTCGATGGGAAAGTTATTCTAGTCGGTGCATTGGGTGGTAAAAATTCTCAGTAGTTTTCAAAAGCGCTGAGAAAAACAAAAAACAATTAACAAAGGAAAAATTTGTTTTTACGCAAAATCGATTTTCGACGGTTTTGATTTTTGGCGTAACTATAAAAAAATGACCGTAAACACATGAAATTTTTACCGATTGTTTATATTTGTATTTTCTATACACCATTCAATTTATTTCTTCAGAAGATTTCGACTTATTTTGAGCAGTTTACAGACATTTTCAGTTTCCATTTTTTTATTCAATAAAATTGTATTTGTTGGGTCAAAAAGGTTGAAAATTTAATACAAGGATCCTAATGATGTATTGTTACAATGATCATTTTAAAATATTAAAAATACATGGTCACAATTTATTTTTATAAGCATATTTTAAAGTTTGAATTTTGAATTTTGACAAAATACGTAAAAATCCAAAAAATAGACATACCTATTATAAAGTTTGAGAATAAAATATTGAAAAACAGAGATCGATGTGGGCTCTAGAATTCTAGAGAATTTCCCTCTAGCAATTAAAAAAAAATTATGAAATTTGGTTGATTCTACAAAGCGGTATCGTTATTCCCGCAGAGGGTATTTTTGAGGACAAAATAACATCGGCACCGGGCGCCTTAATGGTAATTAAAATTCACCACCATTATCACGTAGTATATTTCAATATCAATAATAGAAAGTATATTTTATAACCGCAGTTTAATTTACAATAACATGTACATTTTAATTCAAAAGGCGAAGTTATTAGCTGATGAGAATTTGTCTCTGTGTAGTGTTTATTCTTAGTGTTCTCACATTGCAAGCTGCATCTAGTGCAGCATACACACACGCTTCTGCCTATTGGATATATCCAATTATATAACCAATAACCTATATAATATATTAGGTCTGCCTGTTTAGGGGCAATTTGAGAACAAACACTGTGGAAAGACATACTGTATAATAATTATGCATGCGTATACAATGTCATATTGTTTTGTTTAAATTGGGTAACAGTTGTGTCCAATGGTAATTTATGTTCACCGACAAACATGTCATGATCCCTTGCAATGAACTCTTAATCAGATTATATATTGTTCGTACATTTTACAAATACGTTACACGATACGTGTATGTAGGAATGCACAGCTAACCACCGTATACAGGTAAATCCTCTAAGGACACTGCAGTAGAACCTGGAAACGGTCCTTTTAAAGGGATCAATGTTCGTTAATATATACATAGCACTTACACACACATACGACATACACACATAGGTATATTATGTATTGTATAAAAATACTATACAGCTATACGCCTACACGGCATGCGTGCGTGCACAAAAAATATCGTCTGCTGCATTACACAGGCGCAATTTAAAAATTCTTATTTTTAGTGAAAATGTACCTTCACATTGTAAATCACCTCTTTTATTATGATTTGTATATGCATAAAACGCATAACTATTCTGTAATTGATAGGTACATATATTGTGTTGTTTGAAACGTCATTTGTAACATATATGTATCAATATTTTTTTTTTTAAATCTTGATAATACATTTTTATATGGGCGGTTGCTTAATGCGTATCACTTGCGTATATAAAACAATAAATATTAAACATTATTATAATATTTATCGTAGAAAACTGTTTAATAAAAAAATCAACCCGTTATTATAGTACCTATTACATATTCACATGATAGTAAATAAAATATAATATAATATTTCAATTATTATAGTCCAATCTTACAATATTATGTTGAGACTTTTTTTCTTATTCTTTTTCTAATAACATTTTTTTAGAATAAGTAAAAGGTTGTCTGTAGATACAGTTATGTATAACTTGTATAGTGTTTAATTCTCAAAATATTTTAATCCAGGTCGTTGTAAATTAAAATTAAGAAAACATAACAATAATGCAATTAAAATACAAAAAAACCTTTTAATGTCAATAATACATTTTACATTTTAATATTGTATTATTATAATTAACAACCTATTAAGAAGTAATAAGAACAATATTATGTGACTTAAGTATTAAAGATTAAATTATAAGCGCCTTAGTGATATATAAAACTAATTATTAATGTAACATCATTGAAAACAAATTATAAAAGCAATAATTTAATTATAATAAAAATTCTTTATGACTATCATATATTCACCACGGCTCTTCACTTTATTTAAATAAGTATATGACACACAAATATGAATTTAATATTATTATTTGTGTAAGCCTAATTAAAAGACTTCAATCAATAAATATTATTCATATTTGATCTTATTTGAAAGACGTCTCTCCAATATTTTTAATCAATTAAATGTAACACCTAAAAATTAAAGTTAAAGTTAACAATTTTAAACTTAAAAGATTTACATTTTTTTAGTCTTAAAAATACATAAATTATAAAAGTACAATTTTTGAAAACATTTATTTTCAAATGTAATCTTGAAAAATACAAACTTAAATAAATAATATAAATTATTTTATAAGCGTATTAAATAAATTAAAAATGTAATAATAATAATCTAACCAGCTATATCTAAAATAATAACGTATAGACCTAACTCATTATTAATCATAATCAAACAACTATTATCAGTTATAGCGTTGAAAGGATTATTAAATTTATTTTTAGAAAAAATGAAAACGTTAATTGTAAATTTAAGTACCAAGTTAAAAAAATTAAGACCGGTCGTATGCAAGAATTCTTGATAAAATATGAATCTTTAATGAGGGAAAAAATTATGGGTCATGTTTTCGCTAATATATTAAATATTGATGCATAAAAATGGCTATTATACCTTAAATATGATGTAGGTATAATATAAGTGACATTTTGGATTATTGGCAAGGATTTAAATGGAAATATTAAAGGTGGTAATTAATTAATTATGGTTAGCTTATGCTTATCCCATTATATAATAATTGTTGTTTTCTGAGAAAGGGGAGAGTTGTACCTATATTGAGACGGGCTATTATTGAGTCACTTAAAGACGCATTATTTTGAAATTTTCAAATAAAAACCATTCTATGACTTTGTAACAATTGTTAAAATATAATAAACATACGACGCTTTATTTTTGTTGTATAGGCGCAATGAGTAATAAATTAATAATAATATTTTTTACATATTATATAATACCAGGCAGTCCCCCCTCCCCACAATAAGCTTTCATTTCTTGTACATATTATTTAAATTACTTTTTTTCTCAGATGAATTTAAAACATAACATTTTAAATTTCATCATATATGTATATTGTATATATTGCAGATAGGTAGATAATTTTTACCATACAATACGCATACATCATACCAAGCACCAGCGGTTCTCAACTGGTATTACATAAACGTCACGTGACTTTAAGAAAAAAATTCAAATTATTATTAACGCCCCTATTAAACATTGTATACTTTCTAGCGGTACGTGTAAATCTTAAATATGTGTAGGTGCCGTTTAGTACATATTATATCATCATATTATAATATAATATACAGACTGAGAACCGCTGCACTGTACAATATAATATTATATATAATTATAGTATAGATACCTAATAATATTATTTACATTGCATATTATAACTAATTTTTGTTATGTTTAAAAATTAACTTGATAAATAAATTGATATTATTTTTTATTTCCCATGAAAACTCAAACTAAATACTCTACATGTATAGAAAAATAATCATTTTTATCAATATGAAAAATAATTAACAAGAAATGTTAATTCGTTACAAGCAATGAATAATATATATTATATACATGCAATATGTTATCATTAGACAACAGTGAAACTCATGTATGATGTAGTTAATGATCATTGTATAAAAATTTTGTTCTCATACATAAAAACTCCCACAGCCCCTGAATAATTTCAAAACTTCGCCCTTATCTAAATATTTAATGCGTAGGAGACGCATTATTGGAACTAATGAGGTTATTGACATTTTCCGTGAGAAAGTCGGTGATATTTAATTATTGATGAAAATATAATACAAAAATAACTCGATACACATATTTTAATTTACATTATTTATATATAAATTAATATTTAAAATGCTATTTGAATATAAAAGTTTTAGTCGCGACATACTCGTATATATTATTATTATCAAGTAGATAAAAATATATTATAATTTAAGTAAGTACCTACTTAAAAATATTGTTTTTATAATTAAAATTTTTTTAAAACGCTTAAAAAATTATTTCTCATTAATATAATATCAGTCATACCAATATTCGGTTATTGTGGCTATAGAAAAATAATATGTCATGCTCTCACGCACTATATTATGGTGACTATATCATTATTATCATCTAATGTTGCGTTTACAATTTTTACCGACAACCAACTACAAAATATTCTTTGAGTATTTTACACACGAATAAAAAAATAATGCACATAAAATAGTACCTGAATACAATGAATACAAAATATATAAATATATATTATTATATATAGTATAAATATTGAAATTAGTTATTATAGTTGTTGACGACGTACTGATAAGACGGCTGGTATGACGTTTGATGTACCGAAAAATGTGGCTTGGCCGTATTCGGCTGCAATTCATGATACCTGGCATGATAATAATATTGTTCTCCAGGGTCAACACAACTGCTCGACGTGGATGGGTATTGGTTGCTCATCGTTAGGTACTGATCCAGTTCCGAACTGTCTACCATGTCAGCTCCGATAGCCTCCACCGCCGGTAGATCGTCCATACGACCAAAATCTAGACTGTAATCTATCGCAGATTCACCCGTTTCACCACCTTGAATAGCAATTTATTGTTATGATTTATTATTAGTTAAATAAAATCGTTTTTAGACTCCAAGCAGTGAATGTATTGGTTTTATTGGTTTTACATTGTAAGCGTTATATTTTTATTTTTTTATGACATTTTGTTCTTCTTATTTTTAAAATGATTAGGAAAAACTAACAAAAAATACGGAGAAACGAGAATATTGGCTCAACATAAATTGTTGACAAAAATTGATTTTGATTGATATTGGAATTAAAAATGAACAAGTGTAGAGACATGAAATTATATAATAATAATCATTTTTATATTGGCATTTTTCAGGCATGATTAAAAATTATTTGGCTATTTTTGTGCTATTTATAGACATTTTATATTTTAGTAATTTTTGATTTATGAGAATAAAATATGTGTTTGTAAATAAAAAAAAATTAAAAAAATAATAGACACGGTTTTTATAAAGATTAAAAATCAGAATGTTGACAAAAATCATTGAAATATCAAAAAATACTAATTCGATTTAAATTTATATAACTAAGACTTGAAATGTAACACAAGATTCTTTATAAGTATAGTTGTTAAAGTGTTTAAAAAATATCATACCCACTTATACGCAATTAATTTTTATAGCTTTTTTGGGTTAACATTTCAACGAAATTAGGCATTTACGATAAATAACGGTTGTAGTTATTTTATTACAATTAAAAAAATAATTAGTTGGGATTTGAAACTTTTCGTCGTTGTGAATATATATGTTGTACATTTTACTGTACATAATGACATTTTAAAAATATTTAAACTAATTTGAAACTATTTATACACATATAGTGCTACGGCACGGTTCTCGGTATTGTTATTTGTAAGTTAATAACAATAACTTTATTAATAAATTATAAAATACACTTAAAGGACACGGCCCCGTCTCAGCTTAAAATCGTTTTTGCATAATATTCAATGATTTATTATTAAATTAAAATTTAACACATATAAAAAATAAAAATATATGTATTATATTGCAGCGTGGTGATCTTACTCAGTGGTACAAGCGAAACCTGCAGACCGAATTTCGCTGTGTTTTAATCTAAAATAGATCGACGATGTGCCGAAGTAATTGAATGCTTACCATAACAAATAGTGTGCGTAGTGTTGCAATAGCCGTTTTTGGGCTTGGCTGGGTAGTAGTTTGGAGTAGTAGGAGGAGTCAGTGGTTCTGGTGCTGAACCGGATGGACTACTACTACTGGTCGACGATGAGCTGGCAGGAATCATTTCTTGTTTAATCGGACGACTACTAGTGGTGCTATTAAAAATAATAATAATAATTTATTAACCTAAATATTTACTGTTATTATAACCAACAACCAACATATTATACTTCCGAAAATATTTATTATTCAAATCTCAAGCTATATTAAGCCTAATCAACAATTAATCAAAATGTATGCTTATAGTTAAAATCTGTTATACATAATTGAGTAATGAATACAAAATGTAAATATTTGGTTTATATGTATAGGTTTCTTATGACCAATTTAAAAAAAGCAGCTCCAATAAATCTATCTATTTTTTATTCATGCTGTAATAAATTCAAAATTATATTTATGTGTTTATAAATGTTATTATTACACGTGAATCTATATCTGAAACGTTTTAAACGCCACGCAGAATAAAAGTTAATTTTAACTAGGGACTTCGATGTATCTTTGAATATTATGAGATTGTCGTATGAAATCTGATAAAAATGTATAAGTTTTACCAGTGTACGTGTAAAAATACTTGACAATATGAAACCGTGCCCAAATCGTTTGCTATATCCCTACAACTATAGTCTGTAATCTTACATTAAATCACAAATGTACAAAATATAAAATATATACCTACATTAATTGTATAAATTAATATTTTTTTATGTACAGAGCAAATTTGAAATAAATTATATTACTATTACCTGCTACAATTCATTGACATGTCGTGTTTTAAATTGCGTTGATACTGAGAATCGTTTACTTCAGATTTGTCATGTTTTGATTTGTCCTGTATCTTTGGTATGCCTTTAGCAGCCTTGCGCCGACGTGGTTGATATTTATAATCGGGATATCGGTTCTTGTGAAGCACACGCAGTTTTTCAGCCTCTTCTATAAACGGTTGTTTATCATCACCACTCAAAAGTCTAAAAACCATGTTTTAAAAAAAAATAGTCATTATAATATATTATATAGACATAATAAATAGTAATTCATCTGATATCCGATACTGCAGCATTAACATTTGTTTGTCAAAACACGTATTAAAATATGTACGTCCAATTTACTAAACTATAAACATAATATTGTAGTTATACATCGTTAGCCATCACAGATGATTAGATGATCAGCTCATAGAATCCCACAAAGTTATAATGTGTTTGCTATTTACGTTATATATGATATATACAAAACTACGAACATGCTAACCGTTAATATCATACTTAAGGCCTTGAAAATTATAAATTTAATGTACCTAATTTACTACGGCATGAGTTGATACGACCCCTCCCCGGAATGCACGAAATTTTTTCTTAGTTGCAATATTGTTATATCCTTATTATTACTAAACAATATGGTTTTTTATGAACGTCTTAATGAAAAAAATACGTACGAAAACCACAAATATTATATAATGTTATCATAGAATACCGGAACTATTCGTTTTATTTTTATTGTTTTATCCTTGTGTCTTGGGCACCTGTTGTCAACCAGCCAAGGGATGAAAAATGTATTCCTCATGTTTTTTTTAATATTTGACATACCCAAAGGGTTAACATGCTTGGGGTTGAAAATAAACGGACAATTAAATGTACGTCCGATTCGTCCCAGATGCTCGTGTGCCGGCATATCCGTCCCTAGACACTCCCTGTATTATGTCATATTACTATTTCTGAGAGAGACTAATTAAACGCGGGAGTGTCTCTCTGTGGAGTATGACCTTTCCCATTTTAATATTAATATTTTACGCTCCACTACAGTGTAGAGAAGTTAAAAAAAATAAAAACCAAATTGAAGACCGGAGATATTATTATGATGAAAAGTTATAATACGCATTGTAATAAAAAGGTGAATTTATTTCTTTAAACAGTAATATTATATATAGTTGCCCACGCGCGTAGACCATTATTATACACGTCCTGAGTTCGAGTGTACATAATAATATACCTATAGGTACCTCTACAGCCATTTTTACATAATAATATGTGAATTATTCATCATAATAAAAAACCTCTGAAAAGTATTTACTGTAAAATTGAAAAATAAAAAGTTATAAAAAATTCGTATACTTAAATAAAACAGCTGAACTGAATTTAGTGCAAAAACTTTAATCTCATAAATATATACGATTTTTTTCGTAAGCCTATGGGAACAGAATTTTGACACAAGCATATTATATCATCCATTTATTTTACCTCTACCTACACGATGTTATTATAAACAATACATCGTAAGTAATTTTGAATTTGATATGTAGGTACCACGTTATATTAATATATATGAAAATAACACTAAATGTTTAAAATAATATTATCATTAGAAAAGTTCAGAAGAATAATGCATAGTATAGTACCTAAGGGCTAAGACGTAATCTTTAATAACGCTATCCTAATTTAAGAAAAATTAATGATTTTATACTTTTTAAAAGTCACTTTATCATATTTGTGCGTTATAACTTATAATGTGTTTACAAAGGGTTTAGGTGGTTAGTGGTATTACTATATAGAGTTAATTATATACAATTATTGTTTTAACAAAGTTTTTTATATTAAAAAAAATTACAACTACCAATTAAAAACCATAAACTTAAAATGTAAACAAAAGTAATTATAATATTATAGGTTTATATAAAATATATTCTTATTATATATAATATAAGATATAAATATATTATGTTTTACTCTATATTATATGCTAAGTAGCTATCTAGTATCAGAATTACCTAAATATAAAATTAAATTAAATTTTTAAAAATGAAATTATTGAATTTTATGAATTTTATGTTAACTCATCGAACAATTTAATTATAAATTGCGTACTATTATGCCACAGGAGTATGACAAGAATGAAGTTTAAATGTAATATACAAATAACATGACAAATAGTTAAGATATAAGTATATTAATAACAAATGTCTAATTTAAAAATAAATATTTTACATAAAAAAATAGCAGAATCATATAAAATAAATTGCTTACACCATAAACATATTAATTATATTTTATTTTTTGGTTGATCAATAATATGATGTAGGTATTATGACTATAAATATATATTTTGTATATATATATGGTATTATATCCATGCTGTATTATTTAGCTACAAAATGAAGACGAAATGTATTGAAGTATATTTTATTCGTTATATTTAAATCATTACTTGCATTTTATCGGTTAAAAAATCACTTTTAGCACTTAGTAGTGCACACTATAATACAAATATTATTCGTCAGCACTTTAATATGTAAAGCGTGTTTACCATCATTTTAAACTGAACTCAAATCTAATCGTTGATTTTAGTTTTTAACATCTCTTTTAGTTAATGCCGCCCAAACAAAAAAAAAAAAAAGTTATAATACTTAAAAATTAAAACTGTAATCATAGATATATAAACATAAAACTAATCAATGTTAGAATTTTTGCTTCGATGTGAGTAAATTATGCCTACAATTATTTTTGTTATTATTAATATTGGATAGGCACAAACATATTACAAACAAAACTATATATACGCGTCATACGCGTAACGACTGCAACGTTATTGAAAATTCTACGACTTTGAAATTTAAAATTATTAAAAAGTGAGGTTAGCTTGCATTTTTATACTATCTAGGCCGTAAGCTTCTTTGTTTCAATTAGGTATGCCTTAACAAATTATAAAATCACAATGTAGCTTTAACACGAGGTAGTTATATAAAAATATAGTTCTATAACATTGGTATATACTATATGTTACCACTTAGTTACCTGGTTATAATTTCAATACACCTTGATTAAAATAACATGCCTAATAGGTATACCTAGTATTTTAGTAATGTTTTTTTTTTTTTAAAGTGATTATATATATTATAATAGTATAGGTATTTACAGTGGTGGGAGGGGGGGCTAACAGGCGGACCCCCTTCCCCCATTACCAGTATTATTATTACTTTAAAAAAATATATTTATCAAGTTTCAACCGTCAATTAGTAAGCAAAAAGTAAATATTGTGTAGGTATACGTCTTATCAGAATGAATTAATTTTTGAAAAAAATGCATAGGTACTTATTTTCTTAAAATGATCAGTAATTTTTTTGTAAAAGTATGAATTAATTGTATTAAATTGCCTAGCCTTAGCTATACAAATTTTATATTTTATAAGTTTTGAACTATACATTAACTGTGGTTTTGTCAAAATCGTTAATATCTTTTATAAAAACGTATGTTAAGCTTTTTGACCGGATAAATAATTTTTTATTGACATTTGTAGAAAAAAAAAACTTAAATTAATCATATACAATCCAAGTGAAGACGGTCTAACCAAGGTTACCCAACAATATTAACAATTTTTCATTTTTTTCTACAATTATTTAAAGTACTGAGAATTTTCAATTTACACCTCCTTAAAATACCAACTGATCAAATTCGCTTCCTAAAACATCCATCGGGCACCGAAGTTTATGATCAGAGCATTTTTTCAACCAGAAAAGTTGAGAAGTTGAAGTTGTTCAAACATTTTAAAATACCTCGAATAAACGTCTGAAATTATTAGACTGGACAAAATAAAAATAAAATTGTTATTCATTTTCAAAAGCCACCTACCCTCCACCATTGAAAAATTTTGCGTACGCCACTCGGTATTTATATTAATAAATATTCAAACTTTCTTCGATGTATGCAAATTTTTATATTTATTATGTTTAAAAAAAATGTAGATGACATTTTTCAAATACATGAAATGCTATAGAATATTGCGTGATACCTACGATATTAAAGTATGACGAGTGACGACCAGACGCTGTAACCACATTTTCAATATAATATGACGATAAAATAAAAAAAACATGTTTGTACTAGGTATGTGCATACTATAAATAATAATACATTATTACAATTTTAACTTGATCAATTATCTCCAAAAAGAAAGTTATTTACCATAGTTATATTAATATATAACATATTTACTATATTATATACAATATACATTCTGTATTATTATTATTATTTTATTATTTTTATATTGAGCTTAAGCCCAGCAACTATGGCCATTAGCTGTTTTTTTTTGTTTGTAGGGGGGAAGAACAGTTGGTTAAAACACGTTTGTCTGGCAAGGATTTGTAGCAAAAAATCCCGGTCGGTCACCCATCCGTTAGCTAGCAACACCGGCCGATAAATCAGTGCATATTTTCCGCAGTTGAGTGTACGGACCGCGCCACACACTGTATTATTATATTATGTAGTATTGTACATTTGTACGTAATTTATAGATCAAACAGATAATTTTATCCTAATTTTAAACAGAAATTTTTCACGGCTTATTTAACTTAATTATAGGTGTCTACACATATTCTAAAACAGTAAAAATATTGTTACAATTACGTATTGAAAAATGAATAATATTTATTATAAGTATATACCTTTAATACATCAAACAAAGGTATAAGAATACAAATAAATTATACTAAATATTATAACATCATGAAGAAAACTTTTAAGAAAACAAATCGATGTTTATTTTATTATTATTATTATTATTATTATTATTATTATTATTATTATTATTATTATTATACTGTGGACAAATACATATTTCGCTAGGAAACTTAATTTTTTCGATAATTATTATGTTATGGTTTTAATTCATTCAAAATTAGATACTTAAATTATATTTTGTTTAAAGTTGAATTTGATTTTTAGAAAAGAATAAAATAGTTATTACTTATTTTGATAAAATTATTTTTACTAAAAAATTCTATTTATACACTATAATCGTATATTTTGCTTACCACTACATGCTACATGTCTACATACTATTATCAAAATATATCATAAGCTCTTAATTGAATACAAAACGGCTTTATATTATGTAATATTTACCTCCACAATTGACCAAGCGTTTTGCTGAGCTCGGCGTTATGCAGCTGTGGATACTGATCAGCAAGCTTGCGACGTGCTGCTTGAGCCCACACCATAAAAGCATTCATTGGTCTCTTTACATGATAATTTTTCTTCTCTGTAGGAGGTCTAGAAAATACAATTTATGTGTTATTAAGATATCCAATAATAATTTGTCAAAACAATTATAAATTGTAATAACAATTATAGTCTATATATATATATATTATATCGACCCATGTAAACTTGTGTACTTATAATAATCTTAGATTGATTTACAAACTTTATAAAAATTAATTTCAATGTAATATATGTACCTACTATGATTAAATACAAAAACAAAGATAACAAAAGAGTACTTATATAAATTTTAAATAAATATAAATTTCTAATAGATTTATATATGAGATAATGTTTTGTTAGTTCAAATACACCTAACAAAATAATTTTATTTCAGGTATTTCGTATAGACATAATAATATATTTATGCATAGGTCATAAATGCTACAAACATTATATTATTGTAATTCAAACACTATTCTCAAATTACATGTTTCCAGTAAAAAATAAAAACGTTTACTATTTTTATCAACATTATAAATTTCGTTTGAAAAACCTCAAAGTTAGCAGCTATAACGGCTCAGTTAAATTAAAAGTGAAGACAGGCGACTGATAGCATCTTCCCTTGCGAGTTTCGACCGAAAATACGTATTGGTAGGTGTCCAAGACTCATATGTTTCCGAAAAGATATGACAAGACGCATAAACGTACGTAATTTGTATAAGCATTACAATAATTAAGTATACCTACGCGATGGCCACGGTTCGTAAACGAAGGAATTACGAACTGTAAAAAAAAGTGTCGTCTATAAATTACACAAAACATGCGATAAAATTAATTATAGCAACGATCGGCGCGGGCTTAATACATAATAATATTATAATTGTGACCTATTGTGATTTTATTCGTTCATGCTTCGTTATGGTTCGTTTTAACAAAATCACAATATATATGTTTCTTAAAATACTATTATTAACATTTAGATGATCATTTTTTACTAACTTGATGGTAAGTAGGTAATTGGATACTAATTTAAAAATATATACACACAAACGGCTTTTGTTTTACCCATTTTTACTCGTTAAGTTTGTTTAATAATTCTGCGACTTTACTAGATAGTTAACTATTTATAACGAGACAAACTCAAATTTACATATTCAATTTTTATTTTGATCAATGAACAACTGTTACTGCTCTATTTTAACCTATATGGATTAGAAATTTGTTAAAGAATTCATAACAAAATATACAATTAACTATACAATCTATTTATGACATGTCATACTATATATAGAATATAGATACATATGATAAGTCGTGTAATTTTAAATTGTATATTTTAATTTATAAAATTATCGTAATTATTAAAATGTGACGTATTACTTAAATGATTTTTATCTAATATTATTCACCTTAAAGTAAATGTCATAGCTCATATTTTAGACGTTAGATAATATATAATAGTATTCTCCTCATGAATTTGTATTAGAGTTTATCTTAACCATACGCTAAACTATATACTCGTAGCCATGAAATTTAAAAAAACAAAGAATGGTTATGAGTTGTCACGTACTCACGTGTCAGTGTGAGATAGGACGAATACGAAGAATGTTGCGGAGAAATCCTGCTCCTTATTTTTCAATGTGAATACCTACCTCTTTTGAGTTTTTAATTTCATCCTGGTATCTGTACTAGATAGTAGATACTATATAAAATATAAGTAACATTGCTATTTTATAATAGAATTCCATAAATTCTTAACTTTTTGCTCATTTGCGTTATATGTAAAAGAAACTATAATACACCCATATTTTCTATTAGCCAGTTAAGAAATAATGAGAAAAGTTTACGCTTTATTATTGAATTTTTGATACAATAACTTAATAATATAATATTATACTATATAGGTACCTAAAATATAATCTTTAGTACGCTTTCTTCAAAATCACTGCTTAAATTTCTTTTCTTGGAACTGTTTAGACATTGTTTTTATTAACCCCCACATATTTTGTTTATTTAAAGAATATAATATTATATCGATTTAAAAAAAAAAAAAAAAACAATTGTACATCCTTTTATACTTAATGGCCGACACGTGTGGTTTGAATGAAAATTCACTTTCGTCGTTTTTACCGCAGGGTTATTTACGATTGACCATGGTTTGTGTTTGATGTTTAAACAAAAATTAGCTGACTGTAGTGTTTGGAATATTGATCATCATGACATGACACTAGACGTTAGATAAAATTAACAAATATTTTTATAATTTTTTTTTTTTGATTTAGATTTGTGTTCGGGACCTCGTAGGCGTCGGATCACAAACACCGCTATCAGTATAGTTATGCTGATATTATTTTTTATTATAATATATACATTACATAGATATAAAACTAATAGCCTATCGAATTAGATTCCATCCACGTTGTATGTCTTACTAAAGAACTTCCGGTCGTCCCTTATCTTCCGGTAGGACGGACGTAAAAAAAAAATGCCGCCAATGTCGCCGACAGAAACTGTTAACATTCCTTAATGAATTCATGTAGAGCATAATATTTACTTATCAATTATTTTGAGTACGCAGGTCTTCATATCGCAAATATGCATTTATTATTTATTTTTAAATGTATATCTGTATCCGTAAATGGATATCTTTGAAAAAAAAATGTTTCGATTATATTAAACAGATTTTATTGACGGTTATAATATTATAAATATTTTTCCCATAAAAAAATTATTAACTTAAAAAAATACTTCCACTTATAATGTTATTATAATTAATCAAAAATATATTGAACAATACATTTTTTCGTGTTTAGTGGTTTTATTTAATATTATGAGATCATTTATAACAGAAACTGAAATAATAATAACTTGTTTAAGGTATCAAATTATTATTTTATATTTTGTAAAAAATAAGTGTTATCATTCTATACAAGTTATTATATCTTAAATAATTGTACAGTAAAATAATATTATAATTTCTTATTTTATTTATTCCAAACCCGTTTAAATTGTATTGTTGTATTGATAGAATACGATCAAATGTACCTACATGCCATCAATATTCATAATAGAAGTATTATAAACAATTAATCATTTCAGTTTTGTACTAACATTGACAGAATCGTTTAGGTAGGTTTAAATTTCAATTTAAAAATATCAGCACCAGAAAATGGTGTTCTTTATTTTAAATTTAATCGCGAAATGTATAGTATTCAAAAAATCGATCCCGCGTGGAGTTCGCATTACCAAACATTTTTTTAAAAAGACGGTTCCATAGATTTATTTTTCTCAACTATTTTTATATGTTTTTGAGCTTCTTCAACAACTATAATTTAAAAAAAACTACACGTAAAATACAATATATATTGGGATTCTGTGTACGACTTTTTGGGATTTTATAATGACTATAAATAAGTGATTTAAAAAGAAAAAAAATTCTCATTATACAACTAATTGATCCCTTTTTTGAACCACTTTGAGTATAAAATGTCATCGCGAGTTGAAATATGAACTTTTCGATAATTCTCGGATTATTTAGTAATAGAGTATAAATTACTTGTGCTTAAATTTAATGAAAATCTTACGTGACACTTATACGATGTGCCACCAATCTATAGAGAAACTGGGATTAGGGAACCCTTTTAACCCTCGAATAACCATTAACCCTCGAAAGTAAGGTGCTTTCTACAATAAAAATAGCAATTAATAGGTTTTAATATTATATATTTATTAAAATATACATAGATATATATAATATATATTTAATATTTATATAATGGCAACGATCATTATTATTGTTACACATTTAAGAATTTTAATAGACTTTTATTTATAAGTAGGTAACTATAGAAAAAATAAATACACGAGTACAGAAAAAAAAATCGAACGGAAGGTAATTCTTTAGTAGATAAAATTTTGTAAAAATGTTGACGTAAACATATGGATAGAAGGGGAGAAAAATCGAGAATCATCTATTTAAACTATACTGGGGTGAGTTAGAAGTAACACTTCTTGTCGAACAGACAAGGGATGGATTTATAAGTGGTATGGATCTATTTTCATGTCAGGTCGTTAGGGTAGTTTGACAACAACAACTTTTCTACTCACACACTGACACTATCTTTCACAGCTTTCAAGAAAATATATTTCCCAAGTTATTCCAGTCAACCCATATTATTGTTGAACACATATCCATTTCATAATTATTATCCTCCTTTCACTGCGACTTACTTTCCCTCCAATAAAACAAAATTTACAATTAATATACAATTATTAATTCTAGTGGTGATTAATTAAAAATATATACAATTATATATACAATAATAAATACAATTGTTATTATGATTGTTTTACTAAAGCAAATTTTATACCTTCATAAATTATATAGCATATTAGCATAATTATAATTTATTTTAAAATAGAACTCTTATAAATAATTTAGTAAAATTGTTCAAGAGCCTTGGACCAATCAATCACTATAATATTCTGAATGAAATTAAAAAAATGAGTATTATTATACATTTTCATATACTCGTTTTTTAATCGTGTAGACTTTTATAAGTTAACGAAATAAAACATAATATTATCATTTATAATCGTTACGATAGTTTAGATTATTGACAAAACCAATACATTTCTGTACATAGGTATAGTTCAATATTGTGAATGTGCCTGAAATTCGTAAATGATAAGAAACTGAGTTAATTCCAAGATTAAAAAAAATTGTAATTTACAACTCATACAACCGCGATACTGCGTGTTATGATGGGTAGAAGGTATGGTACCTAAAAGATCTCAAATAAAATGTGCATTTTCTGAACTAATTTCAACGGTAACGTTACGGTTCTATTGTTAATTAATTATAAAGTAAAACTAACCGTGGGCAAGACGATACACAATTTAACCACAGCCAGTGGCGTACACAGATATTTTCAATGTTAGGGGTTTTATAAAAAAATGTATGCATATTAATGTATTATGTATAATATACGTTCCAAAATATTTTTTAATTTGTGCTAATTTTTATAGATCTATACATATAATTAAAATGTTAAATAATACCAAGGTGGGAGTTTGAACACCCAATCACCCCTCCCTCCTGTGTCCGCCACTGACCACAGCTATACAATATACATGGGATAGGAATTTTTTAGTCTAAAAGTGGCCTAGGCATTTCGAAAGGCCACAGACCGTGTTTTCGACGTAAGTTTACCATAGAATAATATACATTATTATAGTATTATGATTAAATTGTCGAAATTAAAAGACAAAAATACATACTTGGCAGGAACTGGCACTAGAGTCCAATCGTATCCACCCAAAACTTTGCTCACGGCGTCATTTATCTGCTCGTTGTCTTTCAATGCATTGTTCATCGCCGCCTTTGCCGCGGCCGTTACGCTCGCTGCCGCACTCGCCGTAATAGTGACCACTGGTTTACCGGACGGACCGGGTGATTTTACCAATAAACAGTTCATTATTATAATATTAATATATATGAAAAAAAAATTTAATTTATATATTGTAAAGCGAGTTGGGTACGCAAAATGTCACAAATATAATAAAAGCGAACGAAATATCAAAATAATTAAATAATCTGTTGGGTCGATCGAACTAACACAAACCAGACGAGACCATGTACTGTTGGACGGAGATCATGTCCGCTCGTCTCGTATAGATCTTATCGTGGATCTTTACTCCCACTACGCTAGACCAGGCGGAGCGTAACAGAACTCGCGAGGACCCCTGCCCCCCTCCCATCACTTAATTGCACATTGCTTTTTTTTACGGAGCACTTAATTTGATATATATTTCTAATTCCTGAAAAATCAAAGTAAAAATAACAAATTGTGTATTATAATAATAAAATAGAATCGACAATAATCCAACAGGTGAAACAAGAGTTTCACAAGTATACATTTTTTTATACATTATAATATTATAATTAGAAGCAGAACTACAAAACTAAATTGATTTTTATTTTTAACCAATGGCTTCTCTTATAATAACATAATAACGCGAAAAACAATTATTTCATGATGGGTCAGTATATAAATAAATTATTGTATAATAACCACAGACAATAACATAAGTAGGAGGTAATATTTCCTACTATATCTATTTAAATTTCAAAATTATATATTTTATAAAATTATACCACTAATATTATACATTATACATACCCATTTATGCAAATCATTTGAAGTTAACGATCATCTAAATTAACATTGCGAATATAATACATTATATGCAAATTGTATTTTTCGTATACCCTCTTCAGACAATGATACAGTGTTTAGGGTCGCGCATTAATTATTTTCTTTATGAGTTATATACTAAAACGTCTAAAAGTATACATTATTACTATTATTAATTAAATAGTAACTAACGCAAAACGGCAAGTGCACATAATGATTAAACGGCCACTGGATAATGATTCTCTTGCTGGCTTAAACGAAATAGTAAAGGTTACACTGGACACTGACAATATTGTGGGTGATTCAATTTATATTTTTAACAATGAATATTGTTATCGTTCTAATATAATATGATACATTTCAATATTGGTGAGAAAAAATATACACAGTTATACAACGCTGTAATTTTTTTTGACCTTTGCAGAGAACAATGTTTACTTAGTTGTTAGTAATAAATAAGTTATAATTAAACAGCGTTACTAAAAAGGCATTACTAAAAATTCAAATTAAAAGAAAATCAAATTGGCATACTATGTATGATTTACAATCTTTTATGTAATATAAACTATAATAAGTACCTACCTAAAATGTTCGTATAGACAACAAATAGGTTAATATTTTATACCAAGTCATAAACATAAAACATATAATAATTTAAACAATTTAAGATGAAAAAAAAGCCATTTAGTAAAAATTTTAAATACTATTAAGTAATTGTATTTCGTTACAAAGTATTTTCGTTTTTCAATGAGTTTTTGGTTACATTATCAAATTAACTAAGCAAAGTAGTTTTAACATTTAAAGATTATCTATATTGCAATTTTGGAATCTTAATAGTAGTATATTTTTTTCTTAGATTTAAATTCCTAGTCAATAACTGAATGATTCAATTTCTTTCTCGTGAATATACATATTATATTGCTCTAACTAAATATTTGAATTATCATCAATATAATTATTTCTTCTAAGTTCTATAATATCTTTACACAGCAAATCTGAAATCTCTTTTAATTAACCTAACTTTCCACTGGCAATATAAATAAAAAACTATAATTAATGCTGAAGTAATTGTTTTTATAATTTTTTTTTTTTTTTTTTAATATCAATTAACGTTAAACTAAAAATTATTCTTCCATTAGCGATAAACTATAGTAAAGTATTAAACTCACATTTATTATTTCAAATTCACAAAAAAATTATATTTAGTCTTTAAAATCAAAAAAAAAAGGTTCCAATAACTTTAAGACTATTTTTAAATTTAAATTTTTTTGACTGAAATATCGAAATTTAAATTAAATAATAGTGAAATGGTATAATGAAGAATAATGTATTATTGTATTAATATATATTATTAAATTCTATTAATATTTATAATCGTATTCATTAGTTACATTATACTAACATATAAACAACGAATAATTTTGATGATTTAAATACAAACTTATAAGTGTTTATTGAAAATTAAATATATATTTATGTTTGATTCTAGATATTATTATCTACGTACCTATTTTCAATGCATGAATTAAGGTAACTAGGAAAATTTAGACTAACTGTATAGTCAACTATTATTATTTATATAGGTACCTACGCTTATTTCAAACACAATTATAATGTATTATAATTATAAAACAGTATGATGATTTAAAACTAAACATACGATTTTTAAATATTATCTTTGTATACACCCTAAAAGCAAAACTAATTTAACCTATATAACTATATAACTCAAATATGTTTATTATATAAGCATATGGGAATTACAATTTAGAAGACATTGTTGTAAAAACTAACCCTACGCCATATATTGGAATTGACCCTATTATTTTAAAATATTTTACAATATTTAGTGACCCACGTAAACGTTTTGTTTTTGTCATAGATCTTAAACTATATCCTTAGTATATATTACATGCACAAGGCTTATTTGTTTATTTATGTAGATATATGTTATTTTATTAAACTACATAAATTTTAACCTTCAACCATGTTGTCATTTTCTTATAATAAGTTAAATTTCAATGGATTATTTTCGATTAGGGTACCATATATTGTATAAATATTTAGGTAGTAACAATACATTGTATAGAATGCTCACCATAACAAATTCAGGGACAATGTTTTTAAATTTATTTACAATATTCTGTCAATGTGCGTGTGGTAAAATAGCATAAAAACAAATACCATTTTATAAAATGTAAATTATTAAGTTTTTATTGTTTGTTTATTCTCCAGGATATCTTATTATTATCAGATGCTTCAATGGCCATAAGACCGTGTATCTACCTACTTACATTTGTTATGAACTCTCGTTATTGAGGTGCCTACCTACCTATATAATAACATTAATAGGCATAATAGCTATTTAGCACTAAAGTCTCTTAGATGACAAGTGAATAACAATAGCACTATAATACTATATACATCACTACATCAGTAAGCATTACAAAATAAGATTTAATTTTTAATTTTTGATCGATTCTTTATTTGAGATAATTATAGGTACAGTAAACATAAACTTATTTTGGAAAGTCATCAACTGTGTTTTACATCAAAAGCATTACCAGCAACTTTTAATTAAAAAACAAAAAATTAAAACAGCATAGATACATTTTGAATCTATACGATGTACTTATTGATACAAATTAATAATTGTGCCTAGTCTGAAATATTTCAGTAAGGTAAGCTAGGTGACTAGGCGTATTTTTGATGAATTACATAATACATATTATTGGATATAATGTATATATATTATAATACAATTATTAAATATTAAATTAACTTATCCGGTTTCCAAATTTTGAAATATAATATTTCTAAGATATTCTGATCAAGTTTTTTTTTTAATTTTTACTAAAAATATTTTAGTTTTAAAAAATCGTTGCACCAGATGTCGGAGACTTATAATATCAGCTGTTACCACTGAATGGATTGTTTGTTACAATATGGTCTCTGCGAGAGATATCCGGTTCGCCTCGGAGTAGCGATTTATCCTGGAACATACCTCAGAAATAATATTATATTTAATTTAATTAGTTTACCTACGAAGCTATAGTAAGATACGAAAGTAATCTCAGATAAAACTATAAAAGATATTTGAAATAAAGAAAAAAATAATTTACGTTAAAACCTTAACATTAATTGAATTTCAGTGATCTTTACTATCTATACATAGTAAACGAACAAAATACAATTTTTCAATTGTATATATTATTTTCTATTTTAAAAATACTAGTAGCCCAAGTTTCACTTAAAGAGGTATTTAATTCTAATAAGAAACAATATTTTGAATTTCAGTGTATCATAAATTTGTATTTCGGCTATAATACTATTAATACTATATAGCCATATAGGACATTTATGGCTATATAGTAAGTTTAATTTATTTATCACTTAGCTGTTTCTAACAGGCACACAAGTCTGTAAAGATCAAATATCCATATTATATACTTAAGTAAAATAACAGAATAATAATTATAATATAACGTAAATAAATAATAACCAATTTTTATATTACTTACTAATTAGTAATCAGCTGTAGTCGCCATAGGAATATATAATTTATATTATTATATACCAACAGAGATTTTTACCGTATTTTTCTTAGAATACGCTCACCCTCGGACTATATATTAATTATATAAGACATTGATTATTATTGGTTTTCACCTCTACCAGCCTTCCACTTAAACTTTGAATTTAACTTTACAGAAATTAATATTTTAGCTTTTGAATTATTTACATAAATTAGTTCTATGCATTTTATATTTTAAAGATACACAAAACTACAAAAGCATATTTTTTTCTGTGGTTCAAATAAACGTCCAAATTAATAAATTATAATAATCTTGAAACGCCTTGAATAAAGTAATATTGTCCAAAACCACATTTTAAGAATATAAATAAAACTAATTATTGACGGAGACAAACTCTTTGAGACAAGCTATTTATCAATATTATTTATTTATAGTTTATACCCATTTTGAAGTACGTTTTAGTGTTATACTGTGTGTTTTTTTTTTTTGTTTAATTGTAACATCGTATATTAGAAACGTACACGTAGTCTAAAGTCTACTATATACATTCATAAACCGTGTAATTGCCTATATATACATATCACGTGATGTTGTTTACTTGTGTCTTGACGTCTTACTGTGTTGTATAATCATGATATTTTAGCACAACGACCACTCGAACGCATAGAAATATAGAATTGAATTCGATTGGGCAATGCAAAGCAAAAATGTTTATATTGTTTTATAAAAAATAAACTACCTCTAGTCATGCTCATAATATATGTATATTGTATACACTATACAGAGTGTTTCACCAAGCAAACTTATCCCATATATTCCTTTCATAATAATGAATTTATTAAATTTCCATGTTTTGAACTGTTTAAAAATTATATTTTCAAATATTAGAAGCTTTTATAACATTAAAAAGATGTCCTGTGGCGCTTTTTGGAATATAATACAAAAGCCATCTCTGATGATGGAAGGAAAAATATACATAGAAATATTAATCTATTAAGTAGGTACTAACCTTATGTAATTTTTTTAAACTATCCAAATTCCAAGTATATTATCTAAGTACAGTTAGGTACTAGATTAAATATTAAATATTACATAATATGTTTTATATTTTTGTAAAAACCACTTTTAAGGACTATTATCCTTAGTTTATACTTTATACATTTTAATAACTCGGAAAATACTCGTTTGAATTTTGATTTGGATACATCAACTATCAACATAATTTTTAAAAACAATAGCCATTTAACAATTCATTAAACTTAATCCGTAAAAAGGGGAGATTCTCTTTTGAAAAAAAGTTGGTATCGCCAAGACAGGACACTTATTTAAATGGTATGAAAAAAATCTAATTATTTGAAAACAAAGTCCATAAGTAGGTACACTTAAAAATTCCAAAACTTAGGATTCGAATAAAATATGCAATATGCATTATTAAATCAATACATTTATAGGGATGAACATGTTTGGTGATTCGCCAAATGTAGATATATAAGGTTCTCCATACTTGTTATTTTTTATACATCAAAAATAAATTAATCATACGAAATATAAACACACGTTTATCGCTCTCTATATATTTGCACTATGCTTTTATATCATAATAAGCACCGCGTGACTTTGCTATTCGCAATCATAAAAAAAAAATATAAAATATTTACCGCACCGAGGTTTAAAACAACAATCTGAATGCAAATTCCTCTCCGAGCGTTATTCTTCCGCTTTTTTCCATAAAACATACAAATAACGTGCACTATACGGATTATAATAATATTATTATGTACACCGGTCAGAATATCTCCAACTACGCTTTTACACGGTAATAATATAATACAATATTGTGCTGGAGGACGAAATTCGCAAAAGGGGAAAAATGAAATAATAACCGTCTGACGAATGGCGTAGAATATTATAATTACAGAACCGCTGTCTTTTATTGTTTGCTCCGTCTCTTTGTCGTGTCACAAATACGCAATAAACTATCGATCGGCCGGAATTATTTTACGGGTACCTTACCTATATGTACCATATTATAATCATATAATGTGTAATTATATTATTATGTCAAATGAGGCGGAAAAAAAAATCGACGGAACAGTCGTATACGCCGTAGTTTGCCGTTTGTAACATAGGTATCTTCCTATATAGGATATATATATATAATATTATATTATATAAGACACACTGCAATACAACAATATATATACCTAATATTATTATATCGCTCATGCAATATGCAGTATCAAAACCCTCGCCGCGGCCCGTATCTTTTCGTATTTTTCTACCGTTTCAATCTTTTTTTTCTCCCTTCTTCGCGACAAAACGTCAAGAACCACAAACGGCAAATGCGTTCGGTGTGAGGGTGGTGTGTGGTGGGTGTAGACGTGCGGTAAAAAATAATAAATCGATTTCCTCTCCCGCGGAATCCCCTTTACGGTGCAGTATACATTATACATATATAACATTCATATACAATATACATATATATATATATATATATCTCACCTACAGATTTATACGATATTTTATATTATATTATTAAATATTATCATCGCCACGACGACATATCGCAGGCCGTATATAATAATAATTCGTAAGAAAGCAAATACCTATAACTATACACGCAGCGACCACGATGGTGTAGGTATTATATTTGGTTAACATCACATTATGCTATAATAGATTTATATAGATTGTTATTTATTGTTAGATATCATATTATATAAATATATATAATATATATAGTAATAGGTACCTACTATGTGTTTTTTTAAATATTATATTTATAATATTATGTGATTTAACGTTGTTATAAATAAATTACTGTGAGAAAAACACCACTATTTGTTATAATATTCCCGCACTCCTTAGGCCTTATACCCATTAATGAGCCTGTAATCAGTGTTGGAAAAATAACTCCACGATTGGCACGATTAACAGATAATTAAAGTTTCAAAATATTACATTATTTTATAACTAAAAATTGATACATTTCAATTAATACAATATATTCGTTGAATTTGTCAGTACTTATGGATCAAGATGATGTAATAATATTGATGTTAAAATAAATTAAATTCTATTATTAAAAAAGACTATAGTTATTAATTACCTATAGCGAAATTAATCATATTGGTACACTTTTAATTTTGATTAAGAAATCAATTATTAACCATTTTTAATTTATAAATATATACCTACATTGACTCATATAATAGCCATACAAGGTCATCCATTTATATTTCTATACCTACCTATTATATCGATAAGTTTAACTTTTTTTGAAAATATTATTTTAACATACCTAATTTGATGTTATTGCAAAACAAAACTTTAATTGTTTAATTTTTTACTATTTTTAATAACATCATAATATGCATTTTAATTTCATATTCCAAAGTAGAATATTTTTCGGAGTATTTCGATACAAACAAATCGAATTTTGAAGAAGTAGTTGATAGGTAAGTATATATTTAAAGTTTAGATGGTGGAGTAGCTAATATTTTTTGGGGTACCCTTGTGCCACTTAAGTCCGCTCAGCAACACTTTAAATACTTTTAACTAATTAATTACTCGTTGTCTTGCAATGGGAGCAAATTATGTATAAAAATATTTTCAAAAAAATTAAAACTTTTAGACATTATGAGTGTAAAGTGTGGACACAAAAATGTGTCAACTTGTTTGTAATGACAAATTTAATGAATGAATACTTAATAAAATTCATAAATTTTAAATCACTGATATACATACAGACCATATAAATTTTAACCAACTGTTAATCATTGTTTTTTTTCGCCAACGCTGGATGTAATAATAGTATAATAATTAATATTAAATTTAATTAAAAAGCGCACCTATATAATATGGTCTATAATCAAGTTGACCGCCTAATAACTAATAAGTTACATAATATATTAAAGTTACTTTACCGATTTACATGTATATAACTTGTAACTTGAATCAGTTACTTAATTTTCAAATAACTTTAAAATGTAGGTTGGCATTGTATTATTGTAACTTTAAATAAAAGATTCAATAGTTCAATGTATGAAATAGCAATTACACGATTATTTCTAAGCTTTAAAGTTTAAACCTCCAATTGGCAACAATTATTATAGTTTATCTATATCTCTATATTTTAAATTTCCAATTTTTATATTGGTGTTCATTTAGGTATCATTAAGTTTAAATCAGTGGCGCAACTTGATAATAAGGGGCCCATGTGAACATTTCTAGACCGGGGCCCTTACCTGCTAGCAAGAATTAAACACAGAACAGCACTCGGTATAAATCGAACGTGGTTCAAAGTACTTTCCTGATATCTCCAAGAACAATTTGAAATTTTCACAAAATCGGTCAAGTAGTTTTTGAAAACCTACCTATATGATATAGCTACAGCCTACAATTATACATTTAACTCTCATGTTTGTTTTAAGATATAATTTCTTTATTCAAAACCATAAGCGTACGACGATTTAATGGATCCTTTTACCTCATCTACCAGAGTAACTATAATGGCAAACATCTAAAATTCTATTTTTTACTAATTATTAAAAAAAAAAAATAAACAAAAATGTCTATCGTAAATCTCAAAATACCTCTCCGGGTTGAACCAACTGGGTCTAATAGTGAATCTAAACCATTCGGAGACTCTCTCAAAAACACACAAAAAATTTCCAGTGGTTTAGAAGGAGATCAATGACATACAGACAAACATTTATTTGTTTATATATATAGAAGTAGATTGTTATTATTTTCGGCCACCCGTCGCCCAATTTATTTGACCAAAGAAAATTATTATACATTAAAACCTTCCCCGTGACTCGACCGATTTACTAGTGAAAACCGTATTAAAATAAGTAGAGTTCTTTTCGAGATATGCTCGTACATACAATAAACGGGCTTCTATTAGATAGATATATATAGATTATATTATATTAATTGTATTAATATTTAATTATTATTACTTATATTATTTTGTATATTACACATTATAGTAAGAATATCGTATATGAGATCTCGGGGCCCCCAAAAATCGGGGACCCCTGTGAATTGCACACCCAACACTCCCGATAATTGCGCCACTGGTTTAAATAAAAACAATATTTCAATACTTAAAAAATTAAAACTGTCCAATTATTATTTAAATCTGACTTAAAATGCATAAAAGGTAACTATACCTACTTATTTTGCTTTATTTTCTGTCTTCACATATTATTACCATATTAGGTGCAATATTAGTAATATTACAGAAACAATTACCTATAGTATTATATAGTGTTATAACTTATAAGTCAATAAATGATATAAGTGTATCATTCTATTTCTAATATAGTAATATCATTGATTATAAATATTAAATAGGCACTATAAATTAGTGTAGGTACCTATTTATATCAATGATATAATATTAAAGGATTTGTTATAATATATTATTGGTGTGATAGTTTAACTAATTTATCTCGTAACTAGATAGGTAGGTAGGAACACAATTGTAGTATAACTTGTAACAATTGAAACTAATTACATCCAATCGACCACAGCCTATAGGTAACATGTTGCCCATCATCCCTGCAACATTTAATATCTTGACTACTCAAAAATAACACCCGAGATTTTGATTTTTGCCTCAAAAGTCATACAATAATAACCTATATACAGGGTTGGTATTACGTTGATAAGTTCACCTAGCATTTACAGAAAATCACACGTGTTGCTGACGCGTATAACGATAATATTTTATACTCTCTTAATCGTAGTCGTATGTCGTCTAGACGGGTGGCGGCGACGGTTGGGCGTTTTGACAGCTCTGCGTAGCCACACCTCGATGGCCTTCCATTGGTTTGGTGTTCAGTGACGACCGTGTGTGTATATATGTATATATTTTTATTTTTATTATTATTGTTATTATATTAAATGATGTGTGTGCACACAGCACACATTCGACGACTGTTTCACGTCGAACCGGACGTAAACACAACAATTATTATTATAATAATAATTTTTTTTTTTTTTTTAATAAAAAGTAAAACAATAATATTTGAATATTAGTCACATCTTTTAGTGGTCGGCCGCCGTCTCGCCGTTTGCTTCCACGATACGCTTTTAAAATACATAAATTAATATTTAATATTTTGATTATTATTATATCGTATAGTCGTATAAAATTGTGTATATCTTAAACCATCGCTGAGATACAATACCCTACGCATGAATATAGTGTTATATAATATAGTTTATGATATTATAATAATATAACTTATATCCAGCTGCGACACTATAATATATACAACGATGTCTAAAAACGCCGACGGTGAAAAATTGATTTTAAATCGACAAAAACAACGTAAACATTATAACATCAATATAATATGAATGTGTGTATTCGAAATGACAACTATATATTAATATGTTAAATAACAGTATACTGTCTGTACTGCAGTACCGTGGTATATTATTATAAAGAAAACCGAAAATGTGTCTAATATGCTATACGCCTATACACGTACAAGTGGGATCGTTATTTAGAAGGGTAGTTAAAAGACATTTTTTTATAGATTTAAGCAGTATAATAGTATTGTACATATTTTGTATACATCAGAATAATGTTATTATAATTCTACTTTGATACAACTTTTTTAATTACAACATTACAGTGACTATAATAGTGAAACTCGGTCTTACAGTAATAAAATATTATTCAACCATAATAAATACGCTACGTCTGAAACTAAATAATATTATACAACAATATAAATTTGAGTTTAACGTTTCGTAAGTTTTGTTCCGAGTCTCCGAGATATTATTTAGATCTTCATTTTCCGACATGACATTAATTATTGTTGGTATTTTAATTTTTAATTTAATAAAACTCAATTAAAAATGTACACCAATGTATATTTTAAATCCGTATAAAAGATAATATTTAAAAACAAATTAATGGATTATGGATGCATCAATGAATTATATGTATACAATTTAAAATATAAAATAGGTACCTACCTATACTTAACATTATTTGTACACCATAAACGATAAAATAAAATAAATCGTTCTACCATTCTACAATCTATTTATCATAATATTTCTCGATATTGTATAGTATTACAGTCAGTACCTAGTTTGGGTGCTAATGTATTATGTTAAAAATATCAAAATATTAAATAAGCCGACTATTATAACCATTTATAACCGTTATAATTAATTATACCTCTATACATTTGCAGCCAACTGTAAATTACCATAAACAACTCGAATGTTTTTTATTATTTCATAAACCTATTTTAAAATAATTTTTAATTTTTTTTTAATACCTATACTTATTCCTTATTTTATTCTCACAATCTATAAAAAAAATTGGTACAATAAGAGTATCTCGGAGTTATTGATATTTACAGAACTATTTAGCCAGGGATGCCATTTGGATGGGGGGCAAGCTGAAATGTTTTATCTACAATTATTGGCCTAGCCATCATTGATACTATATGACCTTGTCGCCGTAGCTTTTAGTTTGCCAATCTTTAATTGTATATTTTCCCATTTATTTGATATCCTAATTTCAAATATAAGTAACTACTAACCAAATTTATGCGTTTAAAAATTTAAAAATAATAAAAGCAAATGGTAAGGCACTTACCTAAACTTTGAATATTTTATATTAAATTTATTAATGTATAGGTTATGTATGAAAGCTAAGTATGTTTTTGGAAATAAAAATTCTATAGTCCAAACACGAGAAACTGGTGGTGGTGGGAAAAATTGGCCTTTTAAATTGTTTGCACACCCTTAAAAAAACTGAAATGGTGTCTGTGTGTTTAGTATTGAATATAAACTTAATTTGTAGAAGCCACCCGTTATAATGACCTCTCCTAGGGTTTTAGATAAAAATGATTACCTACGTGATAAATCGGTTAGGTAACCATCATGCCAGTTTCTTTTAAACTTAAAATAATATAACTTTAAAAATTATACTTGATAAGATTTAAAAATAATGTTGAACAAAAAATAAGTTATTTATTAATATTGCATAGTGCATACCAATTAATATCGCCACATATAACTATATAAGTATTAAACACAAATTACATACATTCAACATGTTCAATAATTATGTGAGGCTGAATTTTACTTGTTTTAACTAATTGTTTTAAATTATCCATGAAATATATTTTTGCTATATTTACAATATACTATATATAGTATAAACTATATATAATATAGATTATACCAAGGACTTATTGTCTTTATGGAATAATGAATGATTATATGATGCACGAAAAATGCTCACCTCCATTTTTTTCTCTAATAATGCAATTATTCAAAATATGATTTTTGGAATTTTCAAATATACTGGACGACCATATTTTCCAATTTTTGAGATTTGATGCATGAAGTGTCCTGTGGAAATACAAACTTCTGATTTTATAATCACGTCGTCCCCCCCAATTTTTTTGTACTTTCTAAAAATATTTAATGGGCCATTTTTCTGAAAATGGTGACGCATCAAAATCAAAATTCAATCTAGTAGTTTTTGAGTTCTTTAACTTTTGTGAACTAACTACTAAGTATAATTATAGGTTGATGCCTGATAATAGTAATGCATTTGGAAGATATGTGAGTTATGGTGATTTGAAATCTTTAGTAATTATTGTTTTATATTTGATTCTGCTTAGGTACCTATATAAAGTCATTTATGAACACTGTCATTCAAAAAAGTAAATGACTTGAAAAAACGATAACGATAAAAACAGTAGAGAATACAATATTTTTTAAACTATTGTTTTGCAACGTTTTAAAAAATGGCAATACTTCTACGAATAATTATTTAATTTATTGGTAGTATTGTAATTATTTAAAACGGGTGTTTAATGTTAAAATTATACCCTCTCTCTTTTTAGCGCAAGCTTTGCTTTTAAAAAGAGAACCAATACTTAATTTATTTTATCTTATCATTTGCATTATCTACTTATATTACTTTATTAGTAATTTGATGTCAAATAAATATTAATATTATTATAGTATATATAACAACATAAAGTACCTACGTGAAAGTATGTTATGTAGGAATGTAGGATGACAATGTTGTGTAAGTTTCCTCACCACCTTTCCTTGTTAAACGACATAATATACTAGATCGTTCATGTTGTTTAAAAGTATGAGGTATTACTAGTGATGTAAAATTACCGTAATTATCTTTTGAGAGAATATTTGGTAATTTTCTTTTTCTTCAATAATTCATAGATTGAACCCAAAGAAATCCACATCATAAACATTATTTAAATAATTACCTATATGTTTTGTATAGTATGAATGAAGTAGGTATTATAATTGATAATTTATAATTCTTGGTATAGTTAACAAGTGACAACTATAATAATTATGTAGGATTAGTAAGTAAAAAATTGTTATAAATGTAAAATAAACTATTATTAATGTATTTTATACATGCTACTATACTATAGTCATTATTAGATAACTAGAATAATAATTAATTCAATACATTTTTATAGTAAACCAAAAAAAAAATGTAAAAATAACTTGTGCAATGTTTTTTAATAATTATGAAATTAATGAGGTAAAATTATTGAAGTAAATTACGCTATCTTCTATTATCTATGGTCTGTACGACTATATTTGATACAGTTCTACCACGAGTTCACGACTGACACCAGTGTTAATAGCCTTCAAATATAATCACATCATTATTCACAGTGACAATATAAAATTAAAAAAAGAAAATTACCCGGTAATAATTTGCAAAAGAATATTCTCGAGAACGACAATATTCTTTTAAGAATATTCTCTTGTCGCATCACTAGGTATTACACGTGGTGCGTTCTTATTATTGTTGTGCCCCGGTAGGCCTAGTCCACATCGTAAGCGAGAACGCGCGAATGCCGATCGACTACAATAATAATGGACGTAGATTGGTACAGCAAAAACTGCACTTCTCGTGTATAACATGCGTCTTGTACTCTTGTACTCTTATACAGTCGTACATTAAAATAACACATAGTAAAAATAAATAAATATATATCGAATTATACATTTAATAGTTTTTAATTAATACATTTTTATTTTGTCGCAGCACGTTATTCGCTCAATTCCAGCTTACTAGATATTGTTGAATTTTAATGTGTTTCAGCCACTGGAAACACAAGCAAGGTACAAGCGCCAAGGGGTTTGTATTTGTCACATTCACATACTATTATTATAAGTCTGGGGAGTAAAAATGAGTTAAAATAATATAATGCCCTCCCCAGAGAGGTAATTATTTAAATTCAACTCTGTCCTAATAGGTACTATAACTATAGTTGTATTTTTATTATTATTATTATTATTATTTTATTTACCATATTTTATTTATTATTATTTAATGATCAGCCAAATCCTAATTCTAAGTCTCCAACCACTCACTTCGAAAGGATCTCTCTATCCAACATATCTAAAATGTCGTAGAACTCCTTCATAAACATTTTTATACGGTCCTGAAACGACGTGTTTGTGTGTGTATGAGTATGGTGTAGGTATGTGTGATGCCAGCCAGCGATAGTGGTAATGTGTTGGACATGGAGATGAAATGGTGACGAATGAGGGGGATAACAATATTAAATAAAATAATAATTACACGAAATATACGAATAAAAGTATAAAACGCCACGAACAATTTTCATTCCAATCTACTAAATTTCCGAAATCATCTAGACACTGAATTATTTCATCTGCCTTATCGCAGGTGCACATGACCATATGGTCAATAATTATTAGTATATGAAATAAGTTAAAAGCTATTATAGTACTTACATAATATTACATATTTATATATTACTGTAAATAACAATAAATACTAAAAATACTTAATAAGTATACTTATAATGTCTAACAAGTAATAGGTCTAAATACATAAAATTATTTTACTTGGTTATGGCATCTAGTTTAGCTTATCTGTGCTGACCAAGACTTACATCAAAATAATTTTTTACTATTACTCGGACTCAATAACTTTTCTGTAAAGCGGAACGGTGATGAAACATTGCGATACATATAAAACTATTTCAGATTTGTATTCTGAGAAATTAAATCCTTTGTTAATATAGGTATTATTGCATTTATTGTTGATGTGTCTATCTAAATGAATCTAAAACGGTGTAATGGTTTTATTTTTATATTGAAAATAAAAAAAACATATTCTTTACGAACAAAAAAATAAACTAAGGACATTTAATAAGAATCTTGGAAAACTTTTAGAAATTATACATTAAAACCGTTAATCAGAAAAATATAAATACTATTCATAAAATCTAAAACTGATGTATAGTATTCAAATGGTGCCTATTGCTTTAGATTAATTTAGTTTGGGTGTCAAATTTCCATATTGTAATCGTCATTTTATTATTTAAATACGTAAAAGGTATGAAAATATTATCAACTATTATACATGAATACTTCATTGAATGTTTACTAAAATACTTACTTAGGTACCTATATCTTTAATTTTCTAGATATTAAATTTTTACATTACTACGTATCTTGTAAAGTTCTAACTTTTAACTACCTATACTAAAGTACAACTAGATATTATATAAGTATATTACAATTTACGTCTGTCAATATTGGAACACATTAATAAATCAGTTTGGAAAAATATTAAACGAAACGTACAATATTAGGTACCAATATATATATTAGGTAATTGAATTCGAAAAAGTATTGTGAACATTAAGAATTAAATTGTACAATTTTAATATACCATGGACTTTATGGAATGTTAAATTGTAATATGATTCTAGGCACTTGGGATAATTTTTCATTTTCCGTGATAGGCATAATTACATTATTGAAACTATTTAATGTTATATCGTTATAGTATAACGTCAAATAAGAAATATCACGTATCTAAACGTTTATTTCAGACTTATTTAATCAAGGTTTCACTACTAATTTACTATATTCATCAAAGTGTACATCTTGTTTCTTAACTATCATTAAGTCGTTACTCGTTTATATCATGTTGTAGGTACCTACCTGATATACGTATTTGTTAGTGGTATTCTGGTATGTATTATATGCAATCTATTTATCTATATACAAATCAATATTTGTGAAACATTATCAATGGCCACTTTAGAAGGCTGTGGGTGTCTTTAAATAATAATAAAAAAAGATTTACCTATAGAGACCGTTAAAAATGTTCACTGAGCCAATATATAAATATTGCACCATGTGGTAGCAATAAAATATTATTTCACGTCTCGTAAATATTTAAAATAACAATAAATTAATAGTCGCTCGATGTTTTATTCAAAATTAATCAAAACAATAGCTCGGTGCATATTGTGTTTATAAAACTAAAACACTAATCAAAATTGCATAATCTCAATGGCAATTTAAAAAGTACATACGATTTCAGTTAATGACATATATTTCATGACCTATATTATATACAGTTCCTTATTTTTTCATAATGACAATGGCTAAGTGACTATTTTGTTGTATTTTCAACTACCTACGTAGGTAAGTTGTACACGTATATTTTACGTAAAACGAATCCAAAGCACGTTTTACGTACAAGGTACAATAAATCACAAGCTATATTCGTTGGCAGATCATAAATAATTTTTGCTATAGAGAAACGTTCAAAAAGTAATAAAATGTTACACGCAAGACAAATAGTAAAAAAAGGTTCAGTTTTCATACATTTATAGATACTTGTTCCGGTATTAAAATATATATAATTATAGGAATACAATGACGTAATCATTATTGGTAAAATTATTTTACTTAAACATTTTTAAACAATAATTACTATATTATAAATATATTTAAATGCAAAATAAGTGCTACAATATTATTACGCTAAGTTTTTAGAAAACACACGACACAAAATTGCAAATAATACATGATACTTACTTTTATTCGTCTGACTATTAATTCAAATACACTGAAACTTTAACATTATTATTACTTATTAATCTATATGAACTATATAGATGAATATAGGTGAACTACCTTAAAATCGAGTTTTATGATTACCTATCATATATTACAATTTATGACAGACATTCGTCCGCATGTAAACAATTAAGCAACCAGATCTGAATAAATGCAACTATGGATAAAATATTAATTAAATTAAACGAAAAATTGGAATTGATACTGATACTTGGAACTGATACTTTGCTCCAAACGTGATCAAAAGAGTTTAAAGGAAATTCTTTCGTCTTGCTTCACATTTAAACTAGGTACCTACCTACATATTATAGCCTCACTTCTTTCCTTATAATCAACGATTCTATATCCTTATTAGTTATTCTTTCTATGAAAAGTCTTGCGGATCGTATGCCCTCAGTAAATAGGTACATTTCCAATCGACCTATCAAACCTCTCCTCTAAGATTGACTGTCCTGTACTCCTGTATTACTATCTCGTATCAATTTAAAATATATTTCTTGCCACCACAGGTATATATTTGTTATTCTGTCCCTTTTCGCACACCTTCCAATTCGTAAACTTATTTTATGAACTCTCTCAAATTATTTGTATCATGTTCATTGTTGCAAATACCGATTCATAATTGTCTCTTCCATATTAGCCAGGCATGAGGCAATCGTTTGTATTAACTATATATATATATATTTTTATATTGTTGTACTACTATATAGAACCTTGTTGTAAGAAGTTCAACCCCTGTAAAACAAAACAAAAATAAATAGGTATTGTTAAATTTAATGATTTAAAGACAAATTAAATAAATCTTTTTAATATAGGTACTCATTTTCCTTTCAAACAATATAAAATTAAAAACTTTGTGTTGCCTCACTGGTCTTGAATATAGTATGTAATATACTAATATGTATAAGTACTCTGGACATTTTATTAAAGTGGACAGGGACGAGTGAGCTACAAATGGACCAGGTTTTTCAAATCGGAATATGGGCTGGTTTGGGCTTAAATGAGCCTCACCGGGCTTAGATGGGCTTAAGTGGATATTTTATTAAAGTGGACAGGATTGGGTGGGCTATATTTTAACATTCCAACTTTAGGAAGGCTTGGGTTTCATAAATTAGAACACCAAAGGGCTTCAATGAGCCAGGTTTTTCATATCGAGATATGGGCCGGTCGGGCTTAAATATATCGGCCTATGCAGAGTTCTAGTAGGTAGCTAGTTATTTAAGAGAACGCATTCGCCCGCCACACTTTCAGTAATTCTGTGTTGAAACCTGTTTAATAACGGTTATAGGCATAGGCGCAAATAGGGGGGTCTTTAGGGGCTAAGCCCCCCCCCTAAATGTCCATAGCCCTCCTAAACATTTCATACATTTTGTTTTAAACTTATTCAATATTATCAAAGTAAGGCCCTATTAGCCCTCCCAAATCTCAAACGCTATTTGCGCCTATGGTTATAAGTTCCCTAACATTGCATAATTATTATAAAATCAGTTTTTAAATTATTTGTGTATACTGTATAGTAATTTATTCCATTTCACCAAATAAAAATGTACTTTTTGTGAAACTAATACTTTGAATTAATTTTTCCTGAACATTTTTTACTATTTGGATAGGTATTCTAATGATTCTGCCTAACAATGTAAAAAATCATTGCTGAATCATTCCGTTATTAAGAGGATACCGCACACGCGATTTTTTAGATGTTTGAAATAGGTAATGATTTATTTAAAATATACTTTAATTACATCAAATGACATAGTTTTTTGATTGAGATCCACAAATTCAATAACCATTGATAAAAATAATAAATCAAGAATTCAAAAATATATTATTTATAAACAATAAATATTTTAAATAATTGATTTTGTCAAAACTGGTGTTGGGTAAATGTACCTACTTGTTTTCCTGCTAATTTTTGTTTTTACTTTTTCTAATATTAAGAAATTTAACTATTATTAGGAAAAGAACTGTGAGTTTTCGACTCCCCTCTCCCCAAAGACCAAAGTATACACTCTAAATCAGGGACTAGAACCGTACCGAAATGAACCGGTTTTGGAACCGGAACCGGACCGGAACCCTTAAATACATTTTTTAGGAACCGAAACCTATATTTTGATGTAGAGGTTTTTACGGTTTTTTCGGTTTTTTTTCGGTTTTTTTTCGGTTCTAAAATCCAATAGATATTTTATCTATGGTGTAAGTTAGTAATAACTAATTATTATTAATAATAAATAATTATATAAAATGTAGACCTATAAAAGTTTATTAATGCTAAGAAATAAGAATATTATTATGTGTACAAGTAAAACAGAATTGTCATAAAATAAATACCAAAAATCCAAATTCTAATTTCCATGTAATCGATATCAATATTATTATTGAATCGCAATTCGCAATAGCTGATGTATAATTTCTGAAAATAATAGTAATTTGGACGTTTATAAGTGATTCAGAATTCAGAGTAAGTTATCATATAAATTATAAATTATAATTGTTACCTTACTAATATGTCTGCATTGATAATATTAAATACCTAAACGTAATGCGCGTATCGTTAACTCTTTTCTCTGTACGACAATTCTACTAAACTGTTCTTCCGTCTTCATTAGCGTGGTATATATTGTTTTAAATTTATATTTTTATATATAAGTTATAAATTATTATATCAAACTGAAACATGGGTCACCCAAGTGTGTTAAAAATTCATTCTTATTTGTTTTTTTAATAATGATTTTTTATTTATTTCAAATATTAAAATGTATTTATTTATTTTAATTTATAATTTTATAAAAATTCAATTTTTTATAATATTACCTAAATTCTGAAATAGTTACACTTAATTACAAATACCTGTCACTAAAAAGAGGTTATTAATATTATGTTCATTTTTTTACATAGTACTTTATTGATAAAAAAAAAAGTCAAATAATAAGGGTTAAAACCGGTATTAACCGAAACCGAAACCGAAATTTGATATTTTTGAAAACCGAAACCAGAACCGAAACCGAAATTTTCCGTTTTTGAGAACCGAAACCTAAACTCAAACCGATAAAATCATAAAGGTTCCAGTCCCTGCTCTAAATCAACAGAACTCTAATTCTAACAGAAAGTTGAATATTGAAGTATTTTTCTACCCCAAAAAGTGATAACGGACATACAAAATAGTAAATACACTCACATCATATTGTTATACCAATACGATTCACTGCCCTAAATCTGTAAATAAAATATATAGATACCTAGAAAATTACAATTTTACAAAAAAAAATTATTTTAAATAACTGTAAGATGTTGTATGGTTTAATACAACTGCAGCAATGTACTATATATTTAGAAATTTTTGAAAATAATTTATTCAATGTATTCGAAAGTCATTGATAAAATTAGGGTAATCGACTAATTACATCACATAAATATTAAAATATAACGTTTTATTCATTTAAAAACATATAAATACCTACTAATAATTCAAACAATTAATATTGACAAATAATTATTAGATTTAATTATACTGGAAAAATCAATAAATTTAAATTTTATGTTTGCAGATATTGTATATAAGTACCTAAGGAGGTTTTCTTAATATTATATCATATTTTAATATTTAAATCTTAACATATCGAGGACAATTATTATTTATTACTATGTTAGATTTTCATCGAATGAACTGAAAAATACCTACATTTTTTTGTAATTATTTTTAGTTGTATTATAGCCAACTGCAATGTTTGCCAAAATATTTCGTGAAAAAAAAAGTTTCACTCGGATAATATTTTAAGTTGTACAATATGTTCGAACAGAAATGTAGTCGTAAAATTAAATAGTATATCGTATATGCTTACGAAGTTACAAACATTTTGGCGTAGGTATAGCTGAATAGCCGTATAGGTAGGTACTTACAATACCTATACGTCCTATACATATCTGAACGTTATGGATATAATGTCCTTATAACACGCGTTATTTGTTTAAACAATAGTTTCAATAACATTTTGTCACTCCTAAATTTAACAGTTGTGTCTATAATATATGCCTATAAAAACCCATAAAAGTTAAAACCTTTGTATAATGTCAATGTTATTTTCAAAAACGTCATCGCTGTTAAATTGTTAAGACATATACAGATATCTGAGATAGCAGATAGGTAGTTATAGTAGTTACCTATGTAACTACTATAACTAATGAAGAAGACAATTTCACCGGTTTCCGTTTCTACATAGAAGTACCTATACACCTTTTTATAAATTATGTTTAAACATATTAAGATAACCTAATATCGAATGAATGGTACAAAAATCGATAAATCTCGACAAAAAAATATACACTTATTGCAATAATAATGTGTTTAATGTCTACAAAGTGAAGTATAGAACGATAATAGAATAGGTATTAAATTAGCTTAAGAAAGTTTGTCAAATCAACAGTCCAAAAAGTTGGAAGTTGGAACAAACTAATGTAATGAAAAAATGTTCCTAGGAAAATAATACATGGATTTACATCAAAAAGATGCTGTTAAATAAACGTAGGTATAGTACATTATTATTATCTGCAGTATCCACCTAGCCATGTATTTTAAACCGGATAAATGGCTAATAAATAATAATTATAACCAATAACCATATTATATTGTTAGATATACAGAATTTAATTTAAAGTATATGAGACTATACAACCAATGACCCAGTTTTCAAGGCGTATTCTTGATTGAAAAAAAAGAAAATAATTACAATTTACAGAGTAAATATTAAAATAAAGAGCAACGGAACTCTAGAATATATTTTTATCTGGTATTGTTTAGAGACGATTTTTTTATTTAAAATATTAAAAACTATAATATTAACATGAACAAGACGGAACAGCTCGTCAATATTTATTTTCAGGAAATTCGAAAAATCGATAATGTTGCATACCATAATATAGTAAATACAAAAATAACTCGTTAACTATATCATATAGTAAAAATAATTTTATTATAATATAACAAATTAATATGCTTTGATCGTTGTTAACGATTCACGGTACAAATATTTAGCTTCAGATAACAACACAATAAACAAAATTACCAGAAAACTGATAAGACTCACTCTCATTCACCAAAATTCATTATACGCAATAATATGAAAATTATATATTCATGGCTTTTTCGTTTTAGAAACCGAGAATCTGCGCGTGAGGTGGTACAATATAAAATAATAAATTAAGTAATAATATTCTAATTGCAGGCAGCAGGTGTGGGTTAATGCGTAAAGAAGATTATTTTAATACAACAATAATTAAACATTGCATTAATGTTAATTATTTGTGGCGATGCATACATATGACACTTATATGTCAATACTGAATACAAATACATATTACATAAAATATAAGTTTTATACATTTTTATGTTGGTAATGTCATTATGGTAATGGTGTAGGGAATTTATGTTTTAGTGTTGGTGTACATGATCTGAATAAGTTTTTCTTTTTTTCTCAGTTCTTATCAGTTTTAAGAGAACGGCTACACACTCAGGTGTACCCATATGACCCGTTAGCAAATAATTAGAACCATTGGTTCATAGGCTGTTAAGGAAAACATTAAAATAAGAAGGAAGTACGAATAAAATGTTTTGAGTTTATGACCATATCTCTCTATTATATATGAAAAAAAGTAATGACATTTTTATTGAGATGAATAAAATATAATTACTATGACAACAAAAAAAATGACACCTTGTGTATATTAACTTGCATATTTTATTATCAGATATTTTTATGAATACCTCTATAGATCAATGACAAAATCCAGTGAAGTGGGTTGGTGAGCAGCGGGGCAAAGCAGTCCTCCAATTATTAATAGAAATATATTATGTTTCTCCATGCAGAAAAAAAAGTTTTTGGAAAAATAAACTAGCCCGAAATCCTAAAGGTTGTTGATTAGAACGATGGCTTGTAATAAACGTCGTTGACCATTGTCCGTTATACGGTTATATTGGATCTTTCGAATAAACTTATTTTAAATTGAACTTCGACTTCATTTGAAATTTAGAGTCTATACTCCGCCCACGAGAGAAGTAACTCGTGTCCCGACCAAATTGCGTCCGAATCCGCGCATCTCCACGTATTTGACATACAGCGAAAGGCACTAAGTGGGGGAATTCCGCCAGTCAGCATGCGCGAAACGGGTTACTTCTCTCGTGGGCCGGAGTATAACTAAAAAAAACATACGTTAAAATAGCCACCATCAACGACTTTTTCATCGAAATAATTGAAGAGAAAATTATAAGGAACGTCGATACTTGGATTGAAACTTTGGACGAAGACTTTCCTCAACTCGAAAAAAAAAGAATTACTTTCAAAAACCAACAACGACGATGATGAAGACCTGATGGTCGACACTGTCGAAATATTAGCGGATGCCATATGCATACTGAAAGGCGGTGACGCTACGACAGTACTGGCGCCCCCCGAGATGCCAGGGACCACCGGACAGGGTGTCGTTCTGGCCGGTGACCTGCAGGTGAACGAGGAAGACTTACCAGCTGAGGGAAAATAAGAAGTGAGGAACGATACAACACTGGACAGGCCAAAGGATCTGGAAACAACATCAGTAACGAGCAAGCCGCAGCGTCAACGACCGAGGCGCATTTTCACCACCTCATGGTGAGTCGCAAAGCGCCTGTTATCCTGTGTGGTTACTGCTGACGAGAGAATAAAATCTGCAGTGTTCTACCTAACTGTAGATACATGAAATATTCACTGGTTATTTATATGTATTAGCATTTTCTAAACACGATAAAATTTTCAAAATATTTGGATTTGTTATGAACTGTTTACGGACATTTTCAGTTTCCAATTTTTTTAGCTTTTTGTTTCTATGAATATCAATAAAATTTTATTTGTTGGGTAAAAAAACTTGAAAATGTAATACAACGCTCTTAATATATTGTTACAATGACATTTGAAAAATATTAAAAATCCATAGTTTTGAGTTATAAATTCATATAAATTTTTCTTTTTAAATCTAAGATTTGAAAATGTAATACAATATACCTCATAAGTCATAAGTTTGTCTACCTTGACCAAAAAAAAAAATGTCTACAAGAAAGTCAAATTAAATCTTTATGAGCGTTTGAAGTTCATAGTTTTACAATATTGGATATTCACTCGATTTCTCATGTAGCAATTTTTCAGGTGAATGTATAATAATTAATATAGATAACCATAGATAACTTGGGCACTAAGACTTTTATGTACCTATGCTCTATATTATTATAAATTTACTATACGCAATGACATTTTAAAAACAGTAATAATTTTTACTCTATTGACCCCCCCCCCCCCCCAAAGTAACAACTAGTAACCAATAAAGTCTGTATACCTACAATATATTATAAATTAATTGAAATCCGCTGTATAGCTATAATAATTTATAACCTCTATTTATAAATTTATAATACCTATTGGCTATTTGTGATTCGCTATCGTTAACGTTGATTATATGATGTATACCATTATATCTAATATAATACATATTATGTATAAACCTTTAAAGGCAATCAAAATTAATCCTATATTATGGTGTTATCGTAAAAGCTTTGGAACCGAGTTGTATGCGGTATATGATTTTTAAGCGGGGTCAGATTCCAGTAGGCAGCAGTTCACGGGATGAAACGACTAAAGGTTGATGAGGGGCTCTGCTGAATCTAAGCTCGGAGAATGTTTTACTAAATCGTGTCATAATAATAACATCTACCTAAATATATATATATCATTGAGCTGCGTCCGAATTAAATTGTATAACGTGACGGTATGCCAGCACAGAGCATAAAAAAATCGTACTGCACTATTTTTTTTGTACATTTATATAACTCGTGCAAAGTTATAAAACATTTTCCGGTAAATTTGAACGTTGTTTTTAAGCTCGTAGGTACTACACGTTTGAATTTACGCAATTTACATTTGCATTTGCACGCCACAATGTCGTATTTTATATTGGTATATAAATATATTTAAATTTAATGTCCGAAATCACGACGATGTGTGCAACTATAAGTAAATCATATAATAACAAAAAATAACTAATAGGGCTTTACAATCCAAAAATATATTATATTATAATGAGTGTGCTTTGTAAAATGCACTACCTATTCATTCTGTATTGATCAATCTATTGTGATACTTAACGGTTAAAAGTTATGTGGGTACCCGCAGAGGCCGTATATCATTTACGCATCGCGTCTGTTTACCTATGCCAAAATATCGTCTGAAAAATTGTTCAACATGCTGAACAATATAGATGGGTATAAAAAATAATTTTTGATTGTAAATTCAATGATTGTCATAATATATCATATTATGTAATAAAAAGATATGAGCAATTAAAAATAAATTGCATTAATTCAATTTAATTCTAGCCATAATTATATAAATGTTATGTACATAATACATATAATATGATATAGATACCTAATGAAAAATATAAGATTTTTAATAGTTTAAAAATAATAATGACACATAGCAACAAGGGTTTGTTAAATAATAAAATCTCGACATTGTTTTTATTTTAGATTCTGAGTGAAACGATGAATGTAGGTATTGATTTTACAATGATGTGTTTTTTTTTGTGTCTGTCATCACCTTTTAGGACAGTAAAAGTGCTTGGATTTTCTTCAACAGTATCTTTTCTGATAGGAAAGTGAATCTAGTTGGTACTTTGGGGGGGGGGGGGGTCAAAAGTAAAAATTTCCCAGTAGTTTTCAAAAGTGATGTGAAAAACAAAAGAAAAATTAAGGAAAAACGGGAATTTTTACGCAAAATCTGTTTTCGAGAAAATCGATTTTGGTTTTTAGTGCAACTCTAAAACAAATGACAATTTTGACTGAGTGTTCATATTACCATTTTCTATACACCATAAAATTTTCCAAATATTTTGACTTATTTTGAGCTGTTTACGGACATTTGTAGTTTCCATTTTTTTTATTTTTTTTTTCTATAAATATCAATAAAATTTTATTTGTTAGTTAAAAAAGCTTGAAAATTTAATAGAAGGTTCCTATTATATTGTTTCAAAGGCGGATGAAAAAAATTAAAAATCCATGCTCACAATTTTTTTTTATAAGCATCTAAAGTTCAAATATTGACAAAATACGTAAAAATGACGAAAATTTGCAAATTATTTTGAGTTAGAAATTCATGAAAAATTTTTTTTTTAAATCTAAGATTTGAAAATGTAATACAAGAATATAATGTAATATAATGTAATGTAATCCTCATAAGTTTGTCTACCTTTTTCAAAAAAAAAGAATGTCTACAAGCGAGTCAAATTAAATTTTTATGAGTGTTTGAAATTCATATTTTTACAACTATTGATATTCACTCAATTTCTCATGTTAAGATTTCTTCTTTTGTTGTAATTAAAAAACGAATGACTGTAGATACTTTAAAATTTCACTGAATGTTTATATTAGCATTTACTATACACGATAAAATTTTGAAAATAATTTGACTCTTTTTGAGCTGTTTATGGACATTGTAAGTTTTCAATTTTTTTAGTTTTTTTTTCTATAAATATCAATAAAGTTTTATCTGTTGGGTCAAAAATTGTAAAAATTTAATACAAAGCTCCTGATATATTGTTAAAATATTAGTTGAAAAATATTAAAAATACATGGGCACAATTTTTTTTTATAAGCATTTAAAGATCGAATTTTGACAAAATTTATCAAATTTAAAATAGAGTAATTATTTTGTAGTTAAAAATTCATAAAATGTTCAACTTTTATATCTAAGGATTGAAAATTTAAAACAAGATTCCGCGTAAGTAGTTAATTCTGTTACCAAAAAATCTAAAAAATGCATAAGCAAAGTTTATTTTTATAGTCATTTTAAGTTCAAATGTGGACGAAATCGCATATTAAAAAACCTAGAGTAACTATTTTTGTTATTTTTTTGTGATAGTATAATGTTATTCGTGCCTCGTGGGTACTTAAAACTTCTAAAGTATTCTAACGCGTTATAAGTACCTAATGGGTATTGTGATATGATTAATTTGGAATTTATTATAGATACCTAATACAATGGATATAAGTAATAAATATATAATATAACGTAACTTTTACGTATATTATTATATTTTATATACACAACGATTTTTTCAAAAGATTTAGAAACCTACCTAGTACCTACCTATTATTAAAAATTTAAAGGTGAGAGTATTGTATAAAGCCCCGTGAAGGTTTTTTTGTACTTAAATTTCAAAGCAAGTTCTATATTTTTATTAGACTAAATTTTAATGCGATTAAAACATTTTTCAACGTTGACATTTCAATATGGGTTCGTAACCTAATTCCCCGCTCACTACCATGGGTAGCCCCCGATGCCCATGTCGGTTATTTCGACTTGAATAGTCGATGAAAACATAACAAACAACAATATAACAATAATAACGCGCGCGGTGCTGCATCGAGCGTTTCCTAACCCGTACCTATTTAAAGTAATCGTGTTGGCGTGGTATTTCGGTGCAGTGCGACGACGACGACGGTAATAATAATAATAATAATAATGTAAAGGCGCTAATAAGAGGTTAAATAGGGTTAAGCGCGAATACAAAGAGCTCTCGTTGATGGCCGGATCGGCGGCGCGGTCCGTGCCAACAAAACCAAACGGCTGCAGACGGCTCATATTATATCTGTATAATAAGTGTGTGTGCACCATGTATATGATATTACGCTATATGTGGCTATATTATAATATTATACTTTTCCCGCGTGGAATATGTACAATTTGTTCGTATAATATAATATATATAATATATATGTATACACTGTACGTCTGTTCATCTATACTCTGATACTCATATACTATTTACCTATGGTGTATATAAGCGTGTAACGTGTATATGAGACATATTATACAGAGTGATTACTGATACAGCAGAGTGGTACTGCTTAACCGCATTCATGCTCTCCCCGTACCCTCTTTTATTCATTTACCCATGCAGACATTTGTTAAAATACTACATTTTTAAATTGTCATATACGTACGACGTACTACGTACTACGACCTACCCATATAATAAGACCATAATACTTCGATGGTTAGGTTCGATACACACTTTCGCGTAAAAAGTTACCTATATGTACCTAATTACCTTGTATTAATCTATATAATAAATCTAAGGAACATACCTAGCTTAAACGCTGTGATCATTCATGATAACATTTACTTAATATAATAGTAAACCTATACCGGCTATATATGTAAACATGAATAATAAACTTAATCAATACAAAAGTCAGAATTGAATTAATATAAGTTCATAATAATTATAATGGATAGAACGGGTCAGAGCGGCGAGCCACAGGTGCACTTTAGGTATAAAGTTATAATATTGCAGTGTTAAAATAAATTATGTTCAATATAAATACATAATATCCACGGTTCCCCACTTCCTCCTCCCACTACAATAAACAATAATTTTGTGTTAATTTTACAAAATCTCAATGTATCAATTATTATAGTATGTAATCTTGTATATGTCATCACTTATCAGTGATGAAAACAAAACATTTTCTATATACCTATCGACGTACCCATTTTGCTTTCATCCTTTTTAACAATGTAAAATGTAAAAATATTAAAATGTACTTTCTTCGTGTACCTAATTACTCTGTAAATTTCAAAGGCGAATAATCGTTAAAGTTGTGGCTTCAGTACAAAAAAAAAAAAAACGTTTTTGAGGCTTTTAAGTGATTTAAAATATAAATATTAAAACACATTTTTAAATACAAATTCAAAACCTAAACTACAATAATTTATGAATAGTTTTGTAATTACTCGCGGGGGAAACTACAGCAAACAGTATTTATTTGCAGTAATCTAAGGGAGCAGCTATAAGCCCCCCCGACCAACATCCTCCACTTATTATACCGCGTTTGCCTGTACGAGACGACCTCGTTTACTGGTCAATTACCCTGCCATGAATGCCTTGGTGACGGGTGGCAGGGTGTGCACTACACCTTGAATTTTTTATTCATAATAATTGACTTAGGTGTTAATTGATCTCTGGCCTTGGAATTCAGGCTTTTAAGCTTTTCTTCACGCCTAAGTTATAAACTCTGAACTCAGCTTGAATAATTAATTTTAATTTCCCATTTTGCTTGATATTCCAAATTATAATTTAAGTATTAAGCGCCTAATATAACGCAGTCTTATAACTTAAATTTTATTGATAAAATATTTTAATTTGTATAATATACCTAAGTAGAGTAAAAATGATTAAAATTCAAATAAATATAATGGAATTATTTTAACAATAAATTGTATTGTGAAAAAGGACGAAATTGGCCTCGTAAAATGTTTGCAGTTTACATCCTTCATATATAAAAAACTGAAATGCCGTCCCTCCGTACGTCAGTTTGTGTTATAAATATATTTATTTTTTATTTATTTAATATGATTTACAACACGTGTAATTTATTATATTATTTGTATATTGTTATATGTTAACGCCATGCAGCTTTTTCAAAATAGAAATTATATTCTAAGAAGATAATTGGAACAAACTATAAAGACTACCTTGTACTAAAATACTAAGGTAGTAAGGTACCCTTACAAATTAAATTAATTATGTGGGGACCTCTACGCGAAACTTCGGTAATTTACAATGCGCCTCATTCAATTAAGATGGGCAGATGTTGAACAATTTGTTTGACCAACAGGAAGGCAGAAATGTCCCTGGTTTTACCTGTAACGCTGAAGTTGAGCCGCAGTAATAAACTGAATGGTCATTACGGCCTTCTCTATTGGTCCCTGGATAAAGTAGATATCAAATGATTTACGCATGTGATCTAAAAGGTCAAGTCTGAAAATCTGTTTAACCGGTGTAATCGTGCATTGGGTGCAAAATGTTCAGCCTGAAACTGATGAAATTTAAAAATCTATTTTGGACCCGATTGAGTGTCGATTGAAGCATAATAATATGCCAATATTACCGTGCCCAATGACCATATAATAGTATATTATACGGCCAAAATAATATAATATATTATACTAAATATTATAACTTAACTATATCAATATAAACGTATCATCAGTTGCGGACTATGTCGGACGGATATTTGTACTCGTACTGTTCCCGGTGGGCCACGGCTGGTTGTTCTAGAGCGAGCTGTTATTAATTATTACTAATAATTATTAATAGAGATGTTCCTGCTTATGGCTCATAGAGAAAAATATGTTGAATAACATCAATGCTGAAGACATTATATAGACTGCATATTGTTAAGAATTCAAGTGAGGTATTACTGTATTAGATAAAAACAAAAAATATGTGCCTACTTTTTTTTTAAATTTAATATTATATTCTGTTTTTATCAAGTGCAAAATAGGATTGTTTTGTTTGGTAATAATTTACCATAATTTGAGCGGGCAACATGCGTTCTATACGAGACTTAAAAAATAAGCATGCATATACAAAAAAATCACTAAATATATTCAGGACGAAACATAGCTGATTTCGAGAGCCGGTCGAATAGCGTATTATCCCGGGCAGGAATTTTTTTACACAGCGTCCGCTTAACGCGGCGTCAGAATAATAATATGTTTGTACCGCAAGACGTGACGGAGGACGAGCGCGAGCGGCCGCGTTGACAGAACGCGTCCCTTACGTCATTAAAAAAAACGCTTGGCCGCGCACTCTGCCACGCACATATTATATTATTAATATTATTATTATTACACGCCGCCGCCGCCGCCGAGACCCGCGACCGTACGTACAAATGAGCCGCCGCCGCCACCGCGCTCGGTCGGCACGCGCCAAATCGCCCGTAACCGGCTTAATTGGACGTTATGATGATTAATGCGATCGCTATATGCGTATGTATCGTACTGCGCTAGCGTGCCGGTCCCGGTCCGATCTTCGGCTATTTTCGAAACCGACCGCGGGGCGGATGCCGTCGTGGAGACTATAATATATTATTATGATATTACGATAATAATATTATAATATATTATAATATATTTATATAAAAATGTCTACTTATAATAATATACACTTAGCAGTGGTTAAAGTGGCGGGACGGACGTAGGGCGACGGAGTGGGGGATCTTGTTTAAGGTAAGATTATGCGTCCCCTTTAATTCAAGTCTCCGCGGAGAGCCAGCTCCATTGTAAAGTCAGGGGAGACGCTTAACAAGAAATGTATCAACGTGATATTCAATGGAAATTTATTATAGTCTTTATTTGTCTTTTAACAATGAAATATATAAAACTAAAACAACTTTAAAATTTAAATACATTTTTTTTAACATTTCAAGCTATGAATCACAATTTACTTTTACTGAGCAGGCATAATACAATTTGTGGATAAGATCATTTTTCTTAGAAGGAAATTTGTTTTTACACCCTATTAATATAATTTTTTTAAGAACATATAGGTGTGTGAAAGAAAAATACAACGGAGATTTAAATCAAATTAGACCTTATTGACTTCTTAAAATAGTTTAGTTGGATATAGACTTTGATAAGAACTCGGGAACGCTCCTAAATTTTTGGTGACTATAGTCCGCCTTCAAAATTGTTCCCGTTTTAGCCACTGATAGTATCTAAATATGTTGGTGTCTCTAGGTGCCTATATAAAAACCAAACTTAAAAAAAGGTGAGCAAGGGGGTATCGTTCCGCTATCCATTAGGTGTCGTGTGGGTCACTGTAATCGATCATGGATATTATATTAAATTTGAATTCAATGATATATCACTGTATATAAAAAAACGATTATATTCATGACACGTATTACTATTTAGTAAAAAGTTAAAAAAGATAAAAAGATATATAATTGCTATATTTTATTTCATTATTAGATATTAATACAGTAGGTTGAATTAATTTTTTCCAAAAACATTGCACCTCAAATTGTCATTGTATGTATAAAATATAATAATAATCTTTAAAAGTTTAAAGCCACAAATAATATTTTAAATTACAAAAAAATAACTAAATCGTTATTTTCCGTTTAAATATTTTAATTAGTTAAAATTTGATATTAAAATTCTATTAAAGAAAATTGTGTATATATAGTTTTTAGATTTTTTGGTTACAGTATTAAATAGTTATGATCAACCTTGATTTACATTTGAAATCCCTAGGTATAAAAAATTAATGTTTTATTTATTTTTAACTACAAAATAATTTGATAAAATTTCTTTGTTGAATTTTGTCAACATTTTAACTTTAAGTGCTTATAAAAGAAATGTATCACTATGTATTTTGGTATCTTCATTATTTTTTAACTACAACTATAAAAACTTAAACGATTTTGCTCAATATAACTTCGTTTTGATGAATTTTTCTTCTATATATATATATATGCAATATTCCAGTCAATATACATACTGTCATTTTGTTACATATTTCCACAACCATAATTAGAGATTGTAAAGTATTTGTTATGTTTTGTCTCATTGGACCTTATTAATAATTAAAGTTGTTATTATTGTTATAAATGATAATATTAGATATATCTGACAAAATTATTTTCCTGAATAATTCTTATACGATTTTTCAAATGGTCCTATAATGGAGATTATCTTAGACGGGTATTAAATAATAAATTAGGATGAAAACATTTTAACTTCTAATACATCATTTTTGGCTCCAACACGAGTCTTCTCAGTTGGACACAGTATAATTTAAATATGATATAATATGTAGGTTAGTATACTTATATTAAATTAAATTAAATATACCTAAGAAATAAATAATAGTTAATTAAAATAATTAAGAACATTGTTTTTAATATTAAATACGATTTACGGTAGGTATACAAGTGATACCTTAACTAGCAAGGTGATTTATTAAAAAACTAATTTTTAGCATATTATTATTATTGTATTAAAATTAATAATAGTTCCTCATTAAAAAGTATTACTTTCGCAGGTTATCAATTATGAAATAAAAATATTTAAAGGCAAAACAAAATATATCATAATATATTAAATATGGAAAATAAATAGTTATTAAATAACAAAATAATAAATAAGACACTGCCGTAATATGATAATATTGTATTACAATAAAATTGCGTTATATTATACATAATATTAACTGTTATTATTATAGCTGCAGATTCAGTGGCGTTCACAAGATTTCTTAATAGTGTCGGGTAGAAAAACTGATTGCAAAATTTACACACGTGCACAATGGAATAAATAATTTTATTTGTAATATAAATAATTGTCAATATAACATTATAATCATGCGTAACATCACATTGTTATATATTTTTATTATCATAGCTTATCATAAGTCAATACCGATGTACCATAAAACGGCGTGATTATAGGTTCTTGACATAAATAGTTTGAGATTATTACAGTCTTATTATTTTTAAAATACGTTTACGTATATTTTCTATATTTTAAAAATGTATTTGGTACAATAACAACTTTTGAGGAACCTTAGGTATTGTTTATATTTTAAAGGTTTTTGACCGACAAAAAATAGGTACTAAAAATATTTTAGAAAAATTGCGTCTAGAAAATGCTAATATAAATATTTTACAAATAAAAAAATATTATTCGTATGGGCTTGAAACGAACCTATTTACAACGTTCTACTGTACAGTAGAAAAATAATATAATATGGTATAGTAATAATATTATTATAATAGCATTTTATGAAACACATTCTCAATTTTTTGCAAAAAATAGGTCAAATTACCGTATTAATATGAAACTATATAGTATTAAAAAAAGAATATAAAATACCCTTAAAAATAAAAGCAAGCGCCGTGAAAAACGAAAAATTATTCTTATTATAAAACTTTTATACCTGTACTCATATGCAATAGGTCAAATTGAACACATCCATTATATTATAGTGACCTACTTCCTAGTTCCTAACGACTAACGATGACTATAGCTGCCAAGTACCTTGGTACAGCAGAGCTACCTACTTCCTCAGTTTTGTATCTACGATATACAGACATACAGTATCATAATATTGTGATCAATTTTTATTTAAACTTCTAAATTTTTATCAACCTTAAAAATATAGTATTTCTAACTTATTTGTATTAAAATTAATTTAAGCAATGTCAACGAAATGAACAATTTTATTAAATTGTATTAGGTATGTATTTGTGTTAATCTTAATTTTAAATTATAGTTAGATATTAACTTTCAAATAAAATATAGGTTTTTATATTTATAATGATGATCAAATTCATTTTATACTGACTTCTTCGTCTTATAATAATTTTTGAAAATAATTAAAAATATAAACATAATAGTAAAATTAAAAACTGTTTAAATCGCATGTACAATTTTTTCCTTCAACTATAAATCTAAAATATATAAGAAACATGAACAGAAATTAATAACCTTTGGAATCAATCACATTTAAAATTGAGCTGGAATTTTTCTGGAATTTATTTCTTATGCAAATATTCATCTTTTACTTTTTAACATCCATTTACTTTTTATAATAGAAGGAATATTTTTTCTTTGACGTGAATAGTAATATTTCAGCAAACATAAGGGGGAAAAAGGATGAATCATAATAAAAATAATATCAACATGGTTACAAATATAACAAACGAGCAACGTATATAAATGTAGATAATATAGCCATATAGACATAGAGTAGAAATTGTATGAAAGTCATTGCTCAGTGGTTAAAAAAAATGAAAATGAAATTAAAAAAAATTAATCAGCATAATATAATCTAATATAAGTAATATTCAACTATGAATAGGTACCATAGGTACCTACACATTTATTACACATAATATATAAAATAACAAGTTTTATCAACATTAACCAAATATTTCAGAATTAATTTTTCGTCGTTTAAATACATACTATTTATTGAAGAGCTTATTGTAGTTATAATTTCTTCATAAATTACCTGATTTTTACTTAAAATGTAATTTAATTATTAATTTATTCGGATTACAGCGTAATGGTAAAAAAAATATCTGGTAATTGTCCTAAATTTTTCACTTCAAACGTACTATTTTTCTAGTCCCCGTTAGTGTTTAATAAAAGCAGGCAAGTAATCGTTTTTAACAAAAATCTAGAACTTTTTTCAGTAAATCATAATTTTATATTCATAGTAATATTGGAGAACTATATATAATTTATTTAGGTACCGTACAGTGTCGTGTCTGCGATAAAGTGTTAAGTAGACGAAACAAGACGTGTGACCAATATGATATGGACGATATGATTATATGAATAATATATAGAAATTGCTTCTCAACTGGTTTTAAATAAATAGATCTATAATTGTACCCATTCAGGCATTCTTTTATTCCTTTCATTTCAGCCATAATATTTGGAAAATCTTATAAAAAAGTGTACCCAGGCAAACCTAGAGCAATCTAGATAATATATTTTCTATTAAAATAAAACTCAGAAAATAATAACAAAAAAAAATTATTCTAAAGTTAAATAATTATACATTATATAAACTTGAAACGTTTATTATAGATATATTATTTTAATAAACATTTAAAAAAAAAATTATCATTTAAATAACAAATACCTACTATGTACAGTTGCCGAGGTTGCAGATTAAATGGAACACTTGTTTCACAATTTTTATTAAATAAACTACAATAAGAGATTCGCTATTTTTTTTTCCAAGACACTGCTTTCATAATTTATACAACATTTAATATAACTAAGTTGTTTTTGTGTTCAAACAGTTGTAAAATATGAGCTTAATAAAGATTTTACTTCATCCATTTGAATCCACGGAGTAAATTACCTACGTTCAAGAAAATAAAGAGAATAATATTCCCTAACATTAATACAGGTGGGTACTAGGTTGGTACATTTAGACATATAAAAAAAAGTGTACGACGCTTCTTGATGAATATAATGACATTATATTTTTTTTCTTGTTTATTCAATTCTGTTTGATATTTTTACATGCAGCAGGGATAACGCATGGAATAGCTGGTACCTACTATAATACCTTCCTTCTCCATTGAAAAGTTGAAGTGAACGACACTTTGAAAAACATTTTCTTTAATATTACGCCTATATTGTTTTCATATTCTTTCATCTTTTAGTGTGAATACATTTTATTTTATTTTTGTCAGACTTTTATCCAGTGGCGCCGAAACCAAAGTATATGTATAGGATAGTCACCTCTATATAATATATTAGCCTTATATATAAAATGGGTGGGGTGAGTCTCCTTTGAGTCTAGATAGTCTCTTTTCAACAGCAATAGGTTAGTCATCATACATTATTACATACTACACATGACTATAAAATAAATTCCCAAAATATTGCGTTTAGAAAATTAATTATTACCCAACCAATATAATTATAACAATAGCATATGATGGGTAGGTACCTACATAATCATACAATTAATTTTGATCTCAAATTGAAAACCGTTCACGAAGAAGCTAAATTATTTTACAACCGCCTTTCAACTTTCACCATATATGATATAATCCACTTGTTAAAAATCGCAATCCCCAGTCTCTCCACAAACCATGGTAATACTCTAATAGACGTCTTATACGTAAATTATGTCATGGTTCATATAGCATATACAATAAACGCAAAATGTACCAAGTGGCAAGTACTAAGCAATTTAAAATTAAATATACTTAAATTTAGAGAGAGAAAAAATCAATCTGAGCGAATGTCTCTTCAAACGTTTTTCCATTGTTTCCTAAGGTATAGATTGTATATTATTATTTTATTTAATTTTACAGTAGACAGTCTAGGTACGTAAAAGTACTACATTTTTTCTTCGTATTTCTGCATCTTTGGACTTTTTAACTTTGACATATTTAAGTGTTTGTAGTTTTATACATTGTACCAATGTTTTTGAAAGCATAATTAATATGTAATATATTTAATATATTTATTATAATTAATTTTATAAGCACAATTATCTGCTTATACCGGCACATATTCCAACGTAAGTAAAATATAATATACTAATTAACCCGATAATAGTAGAAAATGTATTAATCAATTTGTTTCAACTTTCAAGTCTTAAAGTTCACTGGCCTGAACTTGAAAAAATAATTAAAAATTTACCAAATTCGGAACAAAATGCATTGGGATATTGTATGGAAACAAGAATCGAAGACCCACCTAGGGGTTTATCTAAGGGCAATCGATTTGTATACAAAAAAACATTTGTCGCATAACGCATTAGAATGATTTCGAAAATAATTTTTTTTTTTATTCTTTAAGATAATTACTGCACCATTGAACATTTTCGTGTAGGGTCCCCAAACTCCCATTAGTTTACAGTTTTAAATATAAATTCATTAAATAGTAATTCTAATATTATGACAAAACACATTTGTCACGTAACTAAAATGTCAATATAAATAAACGCATATTATTTGTCTTTGTTTCTATTATAATATATAATGTAGTATTATGTAAAAAATCCAGTGTTTGGAAGGAACGAGTTCCCAAAAGAACGGATTCCTGGAACGAATTCTTTTTTATAAAAAAAGAACGGGAAAATGAACTAGTTCTTTTTTTCAAGGAAAAATAACAAAATTGTTCGTTCTTTTCTAGTTCCAATAATTTATACAGATAAATATGTAAATAATTGAAATTAAGATATATATATTTTTAAAGTGTTTAATGTATTTTGCTAATTAGTGATCGTTATCGACTATCGACGTTATACAATCGATATACGTTTGTCAACAATTTAATTTTAAAGAAAACCTCAAAATAGAATTATAAAATATGAACATACTTGTATATTATATTAGAATTAAAAACTAAAGAAGTATGCATATGAAAAAAAAAACATTAATGATTAAGTAAGAATTTTTATTTTATTTGGAACTAAAAAAGGAACTTGTTCATTTTCCAAAGGAACGACAAAGAACGAAATCTTTTTTTTTTT
>NC_042495.1:38104187-38105995 GCF_005508785.2 Acyrthosiphon pisum | reverse complement strand
AATTTCATAATAGGTCGATTGCTTTAATTTTTAAGCTAACGGCATAAAACTTGAATTTCTGAGCGTATAATTTGGTATGTTACGCTTTTGTCAGACGGAGAAAACACATGCGGGTGTGGCGTCCTCTAAAAAGACGACCTTTTTTTTTCGTCCGGTTAATTGGACGTCCGTTTGATTGGCGTTCGGATAATCGGAGTTCTACTGTACTTTGATATTAAATATTTGTCTAGTACTATGAACTTATTCAGTTTTAAAAGTAAAATTATTTTTAATTATATAAAGTACCGAAGCATTATAAGTTATAAGTTATAACTTATAAGATATTACTGGTACCTATAAATTGTAGATTACAAATTATGGTTTCTATCAATTGCAGTGGGTACTTGCAAAAAGTGAAGTTTAAGATAAGTAAATGTTATGCAGTATATCATATAGTTCACTGTTTGTCAAAAAAAAATTATTTCAAATTTTCAAATTAAGTAAAAACTGAAGAACTTCCACCAAAGTTCCACCAACGTCGAATTATCGAGAGTCGACTATAAAATAGATATAACATTAATTTCGTCTTTTTGTTTGGTTGCAATGGAAACTGTCTCGCAAAATATGCCACACAAAATCTGACTGAAAATAAAAAGTTGTATCTAGCCCAAAAACATTTATGTACTAAAGTTAAAATGTTTGTGAGTTAAAAACAAAGTATTTTGTAATTTTAGTTTACATTTATTTTATTGTGTTATTAGTATAATATACTATATGTCTATATATGAGTTGTTTAAAATTAAAATGTTTGATTTGTATTTATTAGGTAGATATAAAAATAATTGCAATATTATAATAATAAAAACTATTTTAATTTAGATTTGAATAATTTTAAATATAGATAGTATTGGCTTAATAATAAAAAAAAAATAATAATAATATGATTTTAATACTAAGCCTAAATTAGTATAGGTTAAAATGTCTAAGGAATATATAAAATACTTAGGTGATTTAGGCTGATACAATTTTTTAAATAATCGGCCTAAAATTAACCGCTAATTTATAAAATGCCTAGCCATTGTACAAGGTTATTTGTCAATGCTCGCCATGCTCGTCGAAAATAAACCATGTTTTTACAAATGTCTTAAAACTAGTTGCATGTTTTTTTCTAAGGTTATACAGGATGAACAGGGAGAACTGACACATTAAATAGTTTAAAATATTTTAAAATATTGACATTTGAACTACATCAAAATTGAATAATATAACATTTTTTTTTTTTTTTTTTTGATACTGAAAATAAAATTTAAAATCTAAATATAATTATTTTTGAAAAATTCAACATAACCAATTTATAAAAATCTTGTATTTAGAAAACTGTAGATTGGATTAATTGGAAAAACATATTTTTTATGTTTCTATACTTTGAGAAGTAATAGCTTTTTTTTAAATTTAGATTATAACAAGTTACTTACCTACTTAAAATTAATTTTCTTTAACAAAAATAATGAGATTTCAAAAAAAAAACTAAACAAAATAGTATCAATAAATATCAATAAAAAAAATGTTTAAATACTGATTAACCAAGTTGTTTTATTTGTCAGGTCTTCCAGTAACACCACAATATAATATACATATTTTTATTTAGTTATATCAATAAAATAATACAGAATTAACTGTACATAATTCTAAATAAAAAATATTTTAAAGCTAGTTACATTTTTTTTTTAACTATTTATTTTATAAAATATTTTTTTTTTTTTGTTATTAATTCATTAACATTTCATAACGTAGTATTGAAACAATATATTACTGTAACGAAAAAAAAA
>NC_042495.1:38102945-38104087 GCF_005508785.2 Acyrthosiphon pisum | reverse complement strand
CCCGACGATTTCTGTTTACTTTCCTGGAAATTGTCCACAGCAGGAAGTGTTATATTTGCCATTGATTTCCATCCAAACCCTGTTACTTTGGCTGCAGGATTTGTCCGAACGGCCATGTTAGGTAAAGATATAAACCGTCTGTGAACCGGCAAGCTGTTGAAATCACAACCATCTAACTGTTTCCGTCTATTTGACCGAAGATCAATAAAAACCATTTGCATAATATCGTTCTCAGAGAGTTTCTGGTTAACAGATGAACTACTGTCGTATGTTGCTTTATTTGACATGGTGGTTTTATGATGAACGTTGAATAAACAGATTATAATATGAAAAAACGATTTAACTTTTAGACAAAAGTAGATAAATTTATTCGTAATGTTCGCAAGGCGTAACAAATTAATACTGATTTGTAATAACTGTGACACAGAAACGAATAATACATTTTCCAAACACTTATATACACTTAGCAACAAGATGTTTGACGATTTGGTAGAACTGAATGTATCTAATTTTTTTTTAAATTATATAGGTATAAGTTTACAACAATTATTTATTAAATTCTTATTTTTATTTTTTAGTTATACTGCTGAAGTACAAAACTAAAAGTTATTTTATTGTTTAATGAAACCTATCATTTTTAGATTAGGTAATGGATATTCGCCATGTATAGTAGGTATATAGAAAAAAATAAAATAATAATAATATAATCAATATTTTTGCGATATATCTTTTTCTTTATTCTAAATGTCTTTGTAATAAATTGGACAAAGATGGGCACTAACTAGTTAGTTTTAATTCATATTAATTTTGTTACTTAATTAGTTGAATTTAATGTGTAAAATAATCTAATCTAACTCGTTAAAAATAATAAGTAACTAGTTGTTTTTGTAGTTTATTTTTTAATTTATTGAATGATTCAATTTCTTATTTTATTGTATTCTAATGACTGATATTTCAGAAATTAAGGTTATTGTCTACCTATTTGATAAATTTTATCAAATTATCAGTTGACAGTTGTTTAATTTAATTTTTCATTCATCACCAATAATTCAAGTTAGTTACCTACCCACCTACTAAATAAATAATTTATATAATGCTTTACATTTGAAAAATAGTTTTTTTTAAATTTTATATTTTTAAGC
>NC_042495.1:38041901-38102895 GCF_005508785.2 Acyrthosiphon pisum | reverse complement strand
TTACCTACCCACGTACTAAATAATTAATTTATATAATGCTTTACATTTGAAAAATAGTTTTTTTAAATTTATATTTTAAGCTAATAAAAAACCAACATCTAACTTCTACTCTACCTTAAGTAACTTAAGTTACTATTTTTATCAAACTAACTTCTATCTAACCAACTAAGTTAGAAATTTGATAAATTTCAGAAATTAACTTATACTCTAACTTGATTACTTTTTACATTAAAGTAACTTAACTTTAACTAGGTAGTTGAAAAAAGTGACTAACTTGCCCGATAGGTATTGAGTAAATTGTTATATTTTTCTTTTATTAAAGACGCGGTTACCCCTATAACATATCTGGTTATGATATAGTTATAATATAATATTTTCTATGAATATGCAATATGCAATATAACAACTTACTATTATTATAAATTATGATATTTAATAAAATATATTTAATATTTCGGTTTTTTTTTTATATAATTAATTTTACAAAATTGAATTTATTTTAAATATGTGGTTTAGGAAAAATTAACTTAAAGTGCCAATAAAATGAATTAACTCGTTAAGTTACTGAATAACATGGGGAAAAATGTAACTCGTTAAGTTAGAAGTTACTTCTAAAAAAAAAGTAACGCGTTAATTAACTTAGTTAAAAGTAACTTAACTTTAACTTATTAACTCGTTAATGCCCAGCCTTGATTATGTAACATAAAATTCAAGTTTGAAACTACTTTTATTTTGTATTTTAAACTATAAATTTGTAGATTTTAAATGCATTTTTTTTATTTTACAATGCATTGAATTCACGCTTTGCCTATAGTAATGACTAGTAAGTATAAGACACTTTTCGCTCACTTTATAGGTAGGTACGTTCTTAACTATCAACTATCTAAACTTAAGAAAACTTAAACGTTATAATTTGTAATCAATCATGAACCGTTGTTTCACCCATACTCGAACGGCAAATGTTAACAAACTTATTTTATTGCTGCAATATTATAATATAATGCCTATATAGTAATAGTATATAATATGCGGATATACATATTACATATTATATATTATAATATATGTTTGAATGTTTGTATTTTATGCGTGTGTGTGCGCGCGCGTTAGTGTAAGTATATATAGATTAACTCTGAAAAGGAATAGAATATATTTAAAATACGGGACGAAAACGTTTATTCGTATAGAAATGTAAACTCTCAATAATGTAACCCTATAGTACCCTACGCGCGTTTGAACTATATACACACAATACACATTATTTATTATACACATTACACACACACACACACACACACACTCACTTATAATATATACGCATGACCGATATGAACGAATTGAAAGATATTCGGAAAGACGTATGCCGCCAACCAGATCTCTAAACTCACACACATATTAAAATATATACATATAGATGCGTGTATATTATGTGGTATGTGCATCATAGGTACGTACGGACGTCTCGATGAAAACTTTACATATATTGTGTACATTTTATATATTATATATATCTATATACCGGTCGTGTATACGTGGGCGGGCTTTAATTCGTTGTTACATATTAATGCATTTTATTAGCGCGGCCGATCGATATACGCGCGGGGCGTATTACAATATACGAATACGAATAATACCTGAAGCATACGAAATGAGAGAGAGAGGGAAAAAATTCCAAACAGATCGCACGGGCTCTTCGCGAACAAATCTATAGGTATACAAACGTCTGCACCCATAACATAGCTATATACTAGCAAGTACCTATATATACCGAAATCTTTTATATATAGTGAGATCGTTTTTCTCCCGAACGATTCCGTGACACGAGTCGTATAAATATATTGTGTTATTCGCGAGTGCCGAGTGATATAATAATAATATAATATAGATAGGTCCGCAAGCGTGTAGATTGTAGGTAGGTGTGGGATGCAAAGTATAATAATCCAGTAACAATCCGACGAACTTAGATTAGGCTGACTACAAGACTATAATAATATACACTTACAAAACCGCCCAAAACTTCCGCTGACATTTGTATTTATATAATATTATATGTAAATAATAATATATAATAAACAATAATATCTATAGTCTATACTCTATATGACTAAAATACGCATTTTTACCGAATAAAAGAGTGTCTTTTTTTTATTATTCTAACGTGACAATAGATGCGTGTCGTATAATATACAAACGTTTATTATAATATTACACGTCAAAGAGACGCAGAAAAAACCCATTAACCGTACATTATTGTTTTTTATTGTGTGGGGGGATTTTTTTTTTGTTATGAGTAAGCGTTTTATTTTGTTGATTTATATTTTAAAATACTGTTAAATATAACTTATATAAGTGTATGTTATAGAATAAAAAAAAGGCCAGACTCATCTCCCGTGACCCGCTGTGCTCATTATTTGCTGATTTGTTGCGAAATTAAATTCGGAAGCATAGTAAATCGTAGCGTTCAAAAAACAGTTTTGAACAGAACCCGGTCAAAACCACGCGCCTGTTGACATTCATTCAAAAATTGTCGGCGGCCGTCGGTATTTTTTCCATATTATATTATGCGGTTAGAGACACTTAAAAGTTAACCCTTCAAAGTATATCATTTAGACTCGATTTCGGAAGAGGCTACGTGAAAGTTTTTGAGCATTCCTTTCACTCGTAAAAAACGGTCACGGAAAAATATAATAAAAAAACATCCGTGGTAAATGCGTATTACTTGGCTACACTTAAGAATCTAAAACACATCCCGGGACACTATAAACTACCACTATAATAGTGATTAATTTATCGGTTGTATACATTTATAATGAAAAGGGAAACCAAATTCAGAAAGAAAAAAAGAACGTTTTATGTGCCTTACGCCGTACAGCGAACGATTACAATCATACAATAATATTATTATAAATATTATATATGGACTAAATTGTGGAGGAGTGGCCGAATGGTTAACCATGATGGACGATTTCTAATTCGATTCCCTTTTGTAAGAAATAAGAATTTATTATCATACATTTATAGTAGCTCCCCCCTCCATAAAAAATCCCGATGACCACTATCGACAACAATTGTATGCATTTTTATGGCTCCTCAAATTAAGAATATATCATTGTCAGTATATCAAAAAAGTTTGGTCAACCCTGGTATGGGGTATCTTTAATATTATATACTCGTATATACCTTACTGATCGAGAAAGAAATGGTCAGCTGCTATATATGCTGTCATGTGGAGTATATTTTAATTTATAGTAGGTTGAGTTATAGAGGTATTCCTTTTAAAATAGGGTTTTACTGAAATATAATCGACGATAAAAAAGAAAACCAGTCACTTAAAGTTTACCCTATAATTTACATCCACCCATCACCCTAAAAAAAATGTATTTATTATACATTATATTATGTGCGATCGGGATATGATGATGATGATTTGAAGTTGGAGGCTTCGCCGGGGCCGTGTGATAGGCAATTAGTAGCCCCCCCCCCTAAAAAATTCCGGTGACTGCTATCAACAATAGTTGTAAGTATTTGATGGCTCCCTCAAAGGAAACATATTCTCAGTAGAATTTTATCAAAATATGTTTAGCCACCCCCGATAAAGTGAAAAATATATTATATTATTACTACACAAGTATGGAAAAATTAAAATAAAAAAACCTCAAAAATCGAGTGATTTAATATTCATTGGATAAATATTTTTAAGATTTAGACATGGAATAGAGAATCGCTCTGCTGGCCGAACAAAATATGACTATCCGTAATATTATTATATTAATATAATTATGACCATATACAACGTATTACCTATTATAATATTATTATAGTCCAGGCATTATAAAATGTATATACTAGAATTTTTAGTTTTTTTAAAAAAAAAGGGTTTTACTGGATAACAATCTGTCACCTTGAGTTTGTGTAATTTACCTCCGCCCATCACCCCCCCCAAAAAAAATGTATATTTAATATACCCATAATAATATAATATATTGTACATTATAATTGATATAATATATTATGTGCGGTCGGGAGAATGATGATAATGATGATGACTATGATGATGATAATCATCATCGTGATTCGACTGAGGAATATCTAGAGAGGTTTCAACGAGGCCGTGCGGTAGGCGCGGTGGCGGCGGTGGTGGCGTCGGCGGTGGCTGTAGTGGCGGCGTCGGACGGGATCGAAAATACGGCGTCGAGCGCGCGCAAACGGTCGTCGTTTTTCCCAGGTCGCGCCGCGGAAAATCCCCACGAGTCGACCGCCGCCACCGTGCCGGCAGCAGCAGCGGTAGAACAAGCAGCAGCAGCAGTGCCATTCGATCCGTGACCGTCACACGTGCGCCGCACCCGCCGTCATGTTCGAAATCAGTGCCCTAGGCCGGGGCCCACATCGCAGCCGTCTGCACAGCCACGGACAATGTGTCTTCGACCGCCGTCGTTAGCTGCATCGAAAGGTTATTAAAGGGGGCGCATGGGCCCTGCTGCACCGGCGGCCTCCGCAGCAGTTACATTCGTTCGTCGAACATCTGCACCGGCAAGTACAGCACAGTGTATTTCAGTTAATTATTTTGTACGAGCACGTATTGTAAATGTATAATGACGGCGAATTCACGAATAAAATGATTATAATATTATAGGAACGATTATAACAATATACATTACAGTTTCGATGCATTGCAGAAGGCGATGAGCTATTATATTCAATTGTCGTTGTAGCCTTTCCGTGCGATCGCCTATATTATATCGGTCACTTATAACCGAATATTAATTATTTTTCTAGTTTTTAAGTAGTGTCTCGCACAGTTATACGTCTAATTGTTATATATTCTGTGGTCTAACCCGCGATATGATGCCCACCACGACCCACGTGGGGATATTAAATTACCGCGGATTTGATAGATGTGGGGTACCTATTTGCGCTCCCGGAAAGCTTAAGTACAACATAATCTCGCATACGTGCGATATCCGAGCACGGTACACTATACATAATACTATAATATTATAATATACACAACGGCGCTTAAGACTTCAGTTGAATTATATACAGCCACACAGGTATAATGTAGGTATATTTTGGCGTAGCGTTGCGAGCGGTATAATATAATTGGTTCGTTATATTATTATCGTTGGCAACCTGATATACATATTATTATACTAGTAACGACGATTAATATAACGAACGTGCGTTTACGCCAGTTTACGGTTTACCGGGTGCTATTGTGGTGATGCGGTATCAGTGGTATCACGTATAAAACCGAGCATCCAATTCCCCCCCCCCACCATCCTAAGGTACCACCGGGAAAACTCGGCACACGAGTGGTTCGTTCACCGCAGTCGCGCGGGGGTGTTATAATTATATTATCTCTGACAATATGTGTGCGATGTGTAAGCCGATTTTTCTATTTTCGATTCTGTTATGATTATATAGGATTAATGAACCGACGACGAAAGCTGCAAAAGCGGACCTCCCTCGATCTCGAATGCGATTATAAACGCGGCTGCCACTCCGTTATCTGATTTGGCGAAAATCGGACAGAGAGCTTTCCTGCCACGGCCGCGACGACGGCCGCAACATCACAACAATAATTATTATAGAAACATAATGCGATTTACTACAACAGCCGCCAGCAGTTTATTATTAAACGCGCGCGGTCGTATAAAATATATTTTTATAAAAATATTTTTACATGTAGTGACATATTAATAATAGTAATAATAATTAATATAATATAACGAAAACATCGTATACAATTATCATCAACCACCCGCCGACATCATCGTAATAATACAATTACATTAAATATAGTTCGATCCAACTAGATTTGTACTTTGTAGCATCTTAAGTCCGACAATACAGCACTACAATATTACTACGAATCAGCGAGCGCCCAAATAAAGCCGTTGTGTCGTCGATGCATTTTCATATGAGATAATAATAATATTATCTATATACTTAATAATACATTTAATTCAATATTTATAATAATATGTAATCCCTAAATAATATTATAACTACACTGCTCCAGCACGGTAACTCGTTCGTATATAATAATAATATATTAATATATGTGTGCGCGTTAGTATAACAACAATATTAATATTAGAGGAAAGTGAGCGAGATGTGATGGGTCGGATGGGCTTTCGGAGGACGGTTGGAGGGTGCCGAGGGATGACGCGCGAACAGTCGGCAGATTTTCGTCGTCGCAAACACGCGAGTTCATGTGGGTGCGGCGGGTGGACGTGGAGGGGTTTGTTATATACCGCACGGCGGACGCGGGGCCTATGTACGCGCGAAGCGACGGCGACGATCCGAGCGCGCCCGCGGAATAAATGTGGGTCAAACGCTTGCGTGAGGGACGGGCGGCGTGGTTTTACGCATACACAGTGTCGTGGATCGTCATTCTCTCTCACCCACACACCCACACACCCACACACACAAACGCTCCTATACATGCTTCGATAATATTAATACACTCGCACGCGCGTGTGTGTGCGAACGAACATGTGTCGCGTTCACGTCTCGCCGAAATCGTCTTCTGTGGAGCATGATCGGCGGAACAGCCGATTTACAATCGCTTTCCACCCCCGATGTCATGTGCGGCGCGGCGTCATCATCACCCATCGCAACCACCGCGACCAACTGCCGACCGCATTCCTATAAATTATATACACAGTGGCTCTGCAGGGCGCCGCATTGTCCGACGAGCGTTTATTACATAATATATGTTAGGTACGACGGGTACGAATAATATACGGTATTATATAAGTATACGCGCATTTACTACAGTTACCAGCGTGACATTCTTGTATACAGCATGATTCGCCAAGCATATACTCGCCACTCCCATCTAGCGAAAAAATAGCGAAGAATTCATTTGAATTCTGATTTTTGGAATTTATAAGTATAGCTAATAATTTACTCGAGAATACCGCATTAGGTAATTAATTATCATGATTTTAAGTACCATTTAAGGAGTTTTCTCGGACAATTTTTACAAAATATTATAAAATGTTGACAGGTTAATATTATTAATATTAGTTACCTACTAAAATATATTCAAATAATCAAATCATCATATAGCGTCTTAGCCGCTACATATATGTTTTAAGCCCATTATTGAGGACCTGTTATTATTCACAATGTTAAATAACTCAAAAACTACTCGTTCGAATTTAAATTTAGATAGGTCATCTAATTATGACTATTTACTGGAAAAAATCGGCAGTCTCATTGGAAAAAAAGAACTTGTTACCGCTACAGAGCACTATTTAAATGGTTTAAAAAATCTAATTTTTATAAAATATGATCTTTAAGTATGTATACCTAAGTTAACTTAAAAGTTCATAAATCATAACTTGAATAAGTATTCATTATTCAATAGGAAAAATAAGGGTGAGTAATGAGCATACTCGGCGAATCCACTGCACTCTGTATATCAGCATAATAATTACAATACGCATTATATTATACGTTATTATTATTGTGGTATAAGCGAACGATAAATTTAGCTTTGTGTAATATCGTATTAAATATTTACATGCGGCGTATTGCTGCTGAGCGTGTATGCAACGCGTGTATGCCACCGTTGGCATGGTGAGGAAAAGTGGCTCCAGGCGTGAGTTTCCCGGTGCAGAATTTCCCGCAGCGGTATTGTAATATACAACGTCAACGAAAACAACGACGACGACAAGTATACAACAATAATAAAAATGATTGCCTTTTGTCACGATGACAAACGCGTTTTTGACACCTGTATATTATACAATGCATAGGTTGCAAGGCTCACGGGCCTGCAACGGTTGGACGGAATAAAAACCGACGTTTTATTATTTTTTATATAAAATGATAAAGGTTTTCGGAAAGTCTTTACAATATTTTCGTTTCAATTTTGTTTGTATATTATATACTTTTAACGAAATGACGCGGGAGAAGTATAATAATAATCGATTGACTGCGTTGCAGCTATATAGTCGCAGCTGTAAATCAATTAAACCAAAATAAACCCACCCGTTAAGATCTAATCATTTTAATCGCGTGTCTTTCCGTTACAATACTACTGTAGTCTGTAATCATTTTACAAAATTGAATTTCAAAAACAGCATTCGGAAAAAATGTCATTGATCAATATTCAATATGGTGAGAACCAGGATAATACCTATATTATAGCCTATAGGTCAGGGGTGGCCAAACTTTTTTTGATTTAGATCTAGTGAGGGTATATTTTTTCTTTTAGGATCGACTAATGTAAAAAATTATTTTAAATTAATAATAAACATACTTATATAAATAATAAAATTAAAGTGTTATGTTATCTAAAATGAGTGTTTCACATTAAATTTCTAAATAATTTTTAAATGTATTAACATTTTACTGTTGATGTAGAAGCGTGTCGTTGCATATATCATGGCCAAACGAAGACTCCGTGCTTAAGTCTAAACCTAACCTACTCAGCTTTTATAAATTTCATGTGAGAAAATTCCATTTCACACTAACAGGTTAATCCGAAATATATGTATTTAATAACTGAATCTACTAAATGACAAATTCATGAGAATAATTAATAAATTCTAACAAAGGGATCGACTTAGAAATCGTCCAAGATCGACCAGTCGATCGCGATCGACCGTTTGGCCACCCCTGCTATAGGTGTATAATATAGTGCCTGCAATTGCCGAATCTAATCGAGTGCTTACCTATATATAGGCGTGAACGTTTATTTTCAGACAAATTAAAGTTTTAAATGCCACCCTATATATATTATACATCAGTTGACGACCGCCTCTCGTGTCTATCCTTACTCACGAGCCTTTTTTTCGCAGATACTTTTAGCATATCAACACATCGTCGCCGCCGTCACCATCAGCACATACAACTACAGCAACAGATATGATGGCTCACGCGACGGCTTTAATAAGCGGGCTCACGGCCGTGCTATTGATCAGCTTCACCGTCGTCAAACCGACACTGTGCTGCCGCATATCCGAATTCATGTGCAAGTCGACCGGCGGGTGTGTTCAGCTGGACGAGTACTGCGACGGCAAGTACGACTGTCCCGACAGGTCGGACGAACCTCCGTCATGCACTGGTATGTATATAAATACCGCGACAACACGCTTCGTTATATAATACTGAAGACGAGTATCTGGTCACGAGTATAACCCGTCCTCCGGTTCACCTTGGCACTCGGTAACCGTTAAGATTTTTCTTTTTTAAACAGTGGTCCGAAATCTATATTATAATGAAAAACTTTAGTTTTGGGACCAATATTTTATTTTTAATCATTTAACAGACGCCGAGTGCCAACAGGATAAACTGGAGGATGTGTTATATCTATACACGTGTATTCAAAATTAATCTAAGTATTTTACGTTTTTGAATACTTAGGCCTAAATTATAATATTACAGTTATATTATATAAGTATATTTTTACCTTGATCCCCCCCCCCTTGTAGTCAGCTCTTTATGCACCTGGAATCTGCAGCTGCAGGTCATCTAGAAGTTCCTACAGCTTAACTTTCCATACTGTAAGCTCGCTATAGTATAATATAGTATAGTATGCATACGTATTACGTATAATACACGTGTCCTATGCACTGCAATAACGACAACGACGAAGAACCCAAATTAACGAGAGGGTTCAAGGGGGAGCCGGAGGGCTCATATGCATATTATATATAATACCAAAAAGCTAAGCAAACTACAGCACATAGAAACGTTCTAATTGGGTTGAAATAGAGAGTAAGGGGATCCGAAACGTATAATAATAATTATTAATAATTAGCATATATCTGCAAACAACGTGTGTAATATTCCATAATACTCCGTAATACTCTATATTATTATATCATCTGACCGATCAAAGCGCAGATAGAATTTGAGGAAGTAGAAGGCTGAAGGATCAAGGCAATATACACTACATTATATAATTATATAATTAGAATGAATTACATTGTATTATAATTATATATAGGTACCAAAGTAAAGTATACTATGTAGTATCGAGTGAGGAGTGCGAATCGAATTCATAGACGTACAACAGTGGTTTCGGACATTTTTCCGTGTTCTATCATAATAATAAATTTGGATTTAATTAAATTCTATAGTTTTGATTAATTATTTATTATTATTATGTAGGTACAGATCTATAATAGGCCATGAGTATATTATTATAATTCATAATTCATTACGTGCATTTATTATAGCTTACGCACGTCCCCTGGCAGCGAGTGTCACTCCGTATAATACACATACTTTTACACGGAAAACTCCAGATCCGTGAAATTCGACCCTCCTTCAAAAATGCAAACCATAGTACGTAGGGAATAACACATATTATAATAATAATAATAATATATATGGACGGGACGCCGCTCGGCCGCACGTATCATGTATAAACGCAATGCTTGACGAAACGAATGCGTACGTGCCGCTTTCGAAGGAGTAGGCTATAAAAATATGCGGTTTTCTATAGACTTTCAAATTTACCCTCCGAGTAAATATATACATATATAAGTGTTATCATATTTTAATCCACGTATACGCGACGATCATGCCAACGACGCGATGTAGTTTTCAAATGAAAAATAAAAGCAGCTCATATAGTTCGCGGTGCCCACACCATGTTATCATCGATTTTCTACGCCAAATAAATGTATTTTCAACGAATGTATTATGTAGTTATACCTTTATTTATAATTTGCATATACGTGGACAATAAATGCGTAATTGTATGATCATCGCAACCCACCCATGAACAATTATATAATATATAGGTATAAACGCGTCGCTAGTAACGAAAAATTGCGTCGTTATTATTTTCGGGCTCTGCATTGCCTGCCGTGCACACACATTTATATATAATGTAAAATTGCGTATGGTTTTCAACAGCATAGTCAACTGGAAAAAGTGTTTGCCAATAAATTAAAACCTATTTAAACTGCACGACACCCCCATTGTTCACTTGTAATCAGAAATTTCGATTTGAGTGAATTGTATAGGTATTCTATATTTTAATATTTAATGTTATATTATAATATATTAATATGTTACCTCGGCAATCAGTGGCATTTTCAGTGATGAGTAATGACTAGTCATTATTGATAATGGTCAATGGCTAATTCGGTTACAGGCAACGTAGACACTTCCTAGACAATACATATGACTAAAATGAATAGTCAAAGTGGATGATATAGTAATATTATTTAACTTATTAATTATTTATTAGATTATTAGCATATTTTTTAAATTACCAAAAAAAAATTAATTTTAAAATATTTAACATGCATTAATATTGTACGACGGTAGTTGAAGCTATATCGTTATCCGTTTGTTTACAAAAATAATTTTTGTAACAATTTCTACATGACCACTTCCTTCTCCCCCAAAAAAGTTTGCATTAAAACCAAAATGTTATAAATATAAACTAATAACTACTAATATAATATAGTCTCATAATCTATAAATGGATTATCATTGATCACCTTAGGGATATCCGATAAATTACATTGTCACACTCACATTGACTAAACTTATCAGTCAATTACGGAAATCTACCTAAACCGATTACCAACAACGGCTGGACGGTGTCCTCCGGCATTACTCACATTGTCTAGCCTAGACCTATATTGTCGGACTTTCCTACATTTACGGTAACATAATATTATTATATGCATACGACATACCTAAAAACTCAAAGTTGTACACAATCGATAACGATAAAGTATCCCGAGTGTTGATAAAAAGATACAATTAAATATTGTAGTGTTGAAACCAAACTTTTCTAAACCATGTAAACAAAACGGTTTTACTTTTATAGTATAGGTTTCTACATAAGTACATTAATAAAATATAATATATATTACGTGTGGACGCGTATACGTAAGTATCTATGTGGCTATACTATGTATAAACCAAAGAGTAGGTATATAAGCTATATTAGATGTCAGCACAACCCTCTGAGACGATTGCTTCAATTTTTAATTCATGTACGACGGGTCTGACATGTCGTATTAATATTTGAAAATCTACCCATCGGTGAGAGGAGTTTCTTTTTGAAGGAGGGGAAGTTAGGAACGAACTTTTAACCGACCAAAAAAAAATAAAATGTGGATTGGAGTTTTTTTTTCGTTGATAAAAAGTGCTCTCCAGATTACTGTGATGGCTTTGTGGCTGAGTGCCTGAGTGTAAAGTTAACACCCATCAATCTTATTTCCTACGTGTCCACGCACTCCCTCACCCATCCACCCACCCATCCCTTATATCCCTGCTGCAATAAGTACAATATACAACACAAACACACATACATATGACATATATATATATATATATATATATATAAATATATAGACCAAACGCGGAAAAGTACGCACTAGTATATATTAAATATATATAATAATATAAGTATATGAGTGCGACTGGCGCCTCTCACCCTAATTAGTCGCTGTTGACTACCCCCTTTCCCTACCAAAGTCATTAAAATACACGCTTTCCACGTATATATATATATCATATATGTATATAATGTATTCAGCAGTTCAGCTCACTCATCGTGCCCCAAACTGCTTACTTTTTTGTTTTGTTATTATTCTTTCAAACGCAACAAATACGTCGGTTAGAATCAGATTTTTTAGTTTTCTTGACAATATAATTAATGTGTATTTTTTTGTTTGTCTCGCCTAATTAGTATTATAACATGCATATTGTATAATAATTGCGATAAAAAAAATATTTTACACATGTATGTACAAAATAGGTTTTTTATTTTTTAACGTAAAGCACTCATTTTCTTAGTCAATTTTTAAAAATTGTTTTATATAATTTAAAGTACACTTATCACACTACATCATAACATGTTAGCGAAAAAAAATCAAATTGTTTACAGTTTTTGTTATTCAAGTGTTAGTTTACACATAGGTATTAAAATATATATTTTTTTAAATAGGTAGCATCCTTATTTTTAATTTAATATTCTCGAGTCTTACATTTTTTTACCGTTTATAAATATAATAACGTTTTTAAATATATTTATTGAATATTAAAACAATATTTCATTATTTTGTATGATTTTAAGCATCATTATAATAGTAAAGTTCATAAGTAGAATTTTAATGACTGCGCCACTAAACTCTAAATTCTTATAAATAAAATCAAATATAGTCCATATTAGTTCAAGATTTGATTTTTGAACATCATCGTTTCGGGAAAATATTCTTCAATAGGTAATCCCCAAATTAAGAATAATGTTTGCGTTTAAAAAATATAGAACACACTTATATTATTATTACTTTATTTATATAGCTAATTGTACGATATCAATTCAAGTATTTTTCCTGACTTTATAAAAAAATTACTGAGAAAACAAATCTTTCACGTTGGAAAAAAATTACTTACACAGCACTCTAATATACAAATTATTTACTATCCGTTAATTATTATTAAAAAAAACCACTTATACCGGGTGAGTATCTTAACGGAAAATACTCATTTTGGAAATCTATTAACGTAGTTTTTGAAAATATGTTTTCACATAATTTGAATAATAAAAAAAATTCATTTTTCGACTATTTTTTAATCGTTATCAGTTTAAAATTTTCTACTTTTTTGCAACATACGTTTTTAATTTCACACTCCAAAGCAGATTATTTTTTGAAGTACAAAAGTCTAATTACAAACAAGCTAGTATTAATAAGTTTTAAGTATTTAAAGTTTAGATGACCGGATTAGTGGACCGAACATTACGCGTGAAAACCCCTCTGTGCCACTCCAATCATCTAAACTTTAAAAATGTTTGAAATAATGAGTGTCTTACGTTTAAATAATCACCCGATATGTACCTATATATGTGCACATACAAATTATCTAAAAACGCTAATGAAATGTACACTGTCTATATAATATATTATAATATATTGCAGCGTGCAATAGGACTTATTATGGTGAAGTGGGAAAATCTTATAGACTGACTGTGAAGAAACTACAAAAGGAAAGACCATTCCTGTGTCACTTGAGTTTCACCGCGAGCGGACAAGAGCATGGAGATTTTGTGGAAGTAAGTATTATACAATATATAATAATATAATACCTATACAGTCATTGTACAGAATATTATTATTATTATATTATACAAGTGCGTGTATCTATGTATATATTATTCGAAAAACTACTTCATGACGTGGTCCTTTTTACTCGTTCATTAAACATTTTTTCACTCTTTAAATTATAACGCGTTTCAAGTAGTTTTGATGAGGCTCAATATTACATAATAATAATAATGACACCGCAGAAATAATTTTTTCGTGTAAAAAATTTAAATTATTTTATTCATTCATAATAAATGTCAACTGAAGTATTCATTTTATGATTATTTAAAAAAATATATACATGATATTAGGTATGTAATATGATCGTCGAGTCTATAATCTACATATATAATATTATTATCACGCATGGAAATTCTCAACTCGAGAATACATTTTTTCAAATTTTATTTTTAAAGTATTACGTCTGTCACGTAATAAAATGTCGCAATTCTACAAGAGTTTTATTTTATTATTGTTGTTTGACATTTTGAATGCATGTTTAATGTTTACAGGACATTTAAAAAAGAAAAAACATCGTGTATTTGAAAATAGATTATGCATTTTAATAATGTTACTATAGTCATAAGAAATAAGAATATAGAAACATTGGAATCATTTTTATTATACTATGATTTCATGAATTCATCATATCATTTTATTAGCATTGTGTAGTAAACAAAAATAATATTATTCAAAAGAGGCAGTTATAAAATACAATATTATTGGTTGATATCGTACTCCATCCAAATAGCATCTATGTTTGTGCTGTGTGTATTATTATGTATAGGAATTTAGTGTTACTATGGTGGATATACGTCGTTTTGAAGTACAACTATACCAATTAAATTTAAATGTTTTTAAATATGTTTTGACCTATCGGCTATCGAAAAGTTCGCAGACCTGTTATAAAGATACCGTTAAGATAGAATGTAGGTAGGTATGATGCAGTATAAGATATAAAGTAAAAGACATATATTTGCATCGGGAAATAAAATACAGTACCTAGCCCCATAATTTGAGCTTTTATTCTCTCAGTAAATTGTTTAATGTTAATTGTCTTGTCATGTTTAAAACATTATTGTACAGTCTGTATAACTATAAAATAGAAGCGAAAAAGGACAAATATAAAATGTTTAAATGTAAGTAGTATAAAGTTTTCCACACAAGGGTTTCGGGTTTTTATGCTCTGGTTTATACATACAATAAATTATTCATGAGAATTCTTTTTGCGGCGTAACTTTCATTGTCTGTAGAGAATACTGCAGTTCTTTCTGAGGCAACGTATATCCGCTTGTTGTATACAAACAGGTCGGAATCGTAAAACGTGTGTATGTATGTGTAAATCATGTCATCGCAGAACTATTGCACTATAGTCAGTGTTATATATTGTTCTATATAATATGTGTAAATGTATTTAGGCACTTGTGAGAACGGTTTGAGATTTACGGACGCGTACAATAACAATTGCTGGTAAATCACTAAAATAGTGAAATATGTGAGTATCAATAATATTCGGTGAATTATTATAGTATAGAGTTACTGCAGGCGAACCATAATATTATAATACGATTATTTTAATATATCATTAATTATATCATTCTACAATATTATTCACTAGGTCACTAGGTCACTACATATATTGCTACAATAGTCATATAGGCATAATTTATGTAATTAGTACCTAATTAATAATTACGGTTATGTTATTATATATAATTGAATAAAAAGCTAATTTATAAAATCAATCATATATTTTTTATAACGAGTATTTTAGCGACCCTGTTATAGTTAGGTATAACTTATAAAACGAATACGATTGTCGGATTTGGATATCTATAGGTCTTAGACGATCTTTATGCCTACATTATAATATTTGTTTTTCACTTGCATCGTTTTATTTACACGTCTGACGAACGGTTTTCATATTACACTAAGATTACGTTTATATAGGTACGTTAGATGACGTATCTATATAGGTTAACATATTTAATATTTTATTTGCAGTTGGTATACGCGTTGAAAGTTGATCTATTACTAAACATTTTGTTATAAAGTATAAAATATCTACTACACCCACCCACTTAATCCACTGCCTACCTAGTAACAGTATTATTTTTTACCAACGTATTTATCATGACATTATTAACCGAACCCTTTAAGTCGAAAACAATAGCCACATGTCCTGTACTTGCTATGATAAATCACCAGGGCGGGGATAGCAGATCAAAAACAAAACAATTCGTATACCATCTGCAATTTCAACTAGATCTAATAATCTAGGACGTCTTCTATACACATTACACGTATTATAATAATATAATATAAAAGCCGTGGGGGATTTTTCGCAGCACCTGGGGACACGTTGGGGTCAATCGCTCGATAAAGTCGCTATATAATGTTATATATAATACGAGCGCTCCCACTACACGCTGAGCTTAAATCGAAAATACATCCTGTCCTACTTGTTATGAAAGCCTAACCCGAAGAGAGTATAACAGATGTACAGTAAAAAAAAAAAATAAATATTTTTTATACTTAAATCTCGCCGTATGAGATACAATGGGAGAAAAATTCAATATAAAATAATACGCGGTGAGATTTGTAAAATATCCGTGTAAGTATACCAAAGTCATCTTAAACAATAAAACGTTAAATTCTTATCTAAATCGAAAGTTATCTTGTGCGATGTGCTTAAAAGCTCATCGACGATAAGGTCTGAATCGTTAAAATGCCTAAGTGGATATATACATATTATATTACATAGGTATCACACATATTATAATGTTATAAGTTATAAGTCATAAGTTATAAATATATATAAATAGGTAAATAGGCAATAACAATTAGCAGCTATACCTATATAGAATCTACATGCATAACCTATATGGCTATATAATATACCAAGTGGCGAGTTTAAGGGTTGATAAGCTTGCACATTATGCATTCGATAATTTACCGGATAGAAAGAGTTCTCCACACGTTTCGTGCAGCTTTTCTTTACATTTAATATGAACCGCAGATAGAGGTTTTATATTTAATTTTTTTAAAGGTAGTTTTTTTTATTAGTTCTATTATTTACGATAAAAATAATACATTTTATTGTTATTTAATTGTGTGTTGGGAAAGGTATACTAAAATTCTATAAAAACTGTGTAATTTATATCGGAGATTTTTAAACCAGAATCTAAACATAATTCTAGGGTCTCCCGGCCGACCCAGCAGAGAAGGCTAATACGTATACTGTGGGGCGCCGAGTAAACGTTTCAGCTTTTTTACCGTATGGTGGAAAAAATTATGGCATCGAAGAACGAAAAAGACCTCGATATATTTCAATTGTGTGGTGAATGTTTACGCACCTTATGTTCTTTTTTAAACAGTAGTTATAAAATTGAAAAATCATACCGCACAATAATATTTATTTATGATTTTATGAGCATAGCAATTTTAAATTGAAGTCCCAGTGATTTTTATTTTAATAAGAAGACAGTAATGACGGTATTTATTTATATAAAGTCTATAAACATTATGTTTAGATAAAATGTTAATATTCAATCGACAATCTACCCATATATTTTATAAAATAATTTTTACAAACTTTTGAAATGTTGAGTAGCTCAGTAGCTGGTACTGTAACTTTTACACAAATTTACTTATATTATGTTGCTATCATGTGCCAATGTTCCATTTACATATTAGATACAATAATATTATATTTATATATCTACTATATAAGAAACATTTTATTCATTCTTTTTAATTTTAAAAATATAGGAATACTCCATATGTTTATACAATCAACTGAATTCTGGTTTGAATGCAAAAATGTAAAAAACACTTTTGCGTTTTCATGATTTTGAATAATTAGTATATAGGTAATAGCATATATAAATATTAGGGTTCAATGGGAGCAAAGCAAGAACTTAGTTAACTAGGAGACCTCAGCAACATTCAGCAAGACAGATTATAATATTATAACAGCCACCATCTAGTCATTATATATTTTTATATTTTATAATTTTATAATTTTATGATTTGTTTGGTAAGCATACTGTATAACATAAAGATAGTGTACAGCTACGCAGTACTGATTGAGTCGTGCTTGAGTAATTTAAGGCTAACATTCTACATTAGGATTACGATTGGATTCCCATGGGGGTATATGAGTTTTATACGCATGTTTTAGTTTTATATTGAAGCAGTAAAATTCAAGTATTTTACTCCTATTTGGCTTAGCCTTGAAATCAGTTGCTCCACAGGATGATGTGGTCGACGTTAGATTAAACTTAAATTCCACTCCATAAACACAAACCGCTTTCAGTAAATACCAAAAATAATTATCTCGGTATCAAACATATTATCTAGTGGAACTGGGACTTTAAAAAATAGTTTAAATTAACGATGTTCCAAAATGATTTTGAAACCCTGTAAACCTAAATAACCTAATATCTGTTATAACGTATAAGTTTGCCTATCTATTCATTTTTATAACTATTTAATATTGAATTGGTATGTATAATGTATATATACATAAATACATTTTTGAGGTTTTTTTTACCTTAAAAAAATGTATTACATTAACATAATATCATAAATTAATTATTGAAGTAATAATGAAATATTAAGTACGGGGGATAGAGTGGCCGAGCGAACTAAGGCGTCGGTTGCGACGCGCGCCGTCACCGGTTCGAGCTCCGCCATGGGTGGCATTTTTCTTCGAGCCGATACCATTTTTCTTCGGGATTTTTTCTCATGGCAGATACCTGGGTGCCCACTGAAAAATTCTACCAAAACAAACACACGAGTGTTCAAAACCTACAGTATCCTCCCCCACAGTTCCACAGGCTAATGACCTCAGTTGTCGAAGCCTCAACCACCCCCCTCCCTAAAAAAAAAATATTAAATGCCTCCTCATAGTTTTATTTATAGTAAATACAAATATACTATATTATAAACAATATTTACTATTGTATGCATTTCAAAATAGGGGAATTTTACAATTTTATATGGGTAGCAAATTAAAAAAATATACGATTATATAGGTTATATTAAATAATTAAATTAGCCAATGTTTAGATTGAATTTTGTTTCTTATATTTTATTGATGCTGAAATAAGGTTATATAATAAAAAAAACTAATAATTTGAGGAAACCATAAATTTCTAGTTGCATTAGTCGAACAAAACTTTTAACTTTATTAAAACTGTATTTAATGAAAACCAAAAGACATATTACAAATTTACAACCATAATTAGATTTAAAATTAGAGTATTTGTTTTAATTAATGAGAAACTACACTGTGCAGTGTGTAACATTATAATACATGCGGTATAGGTGTATAAAAAGTTGTACAAGCTTCTTGTAAACACCCAACGCCCACATTATTAATTTATATTTTGAGAAATATTTTATGCTCTGAACTTTTTTAATACACGTTTATATTTTTAAATTAAAACTTTTTTGGGGTAATATTATGTTTATATTACCAAGTTAGGCCAAAATCATTATTTCTAAACTTTTACACTAGGTATTTATTTTATGATTAACAATTTTTCACAAATTGTGTTACATAATATTGTACCGACCTATATATACCGATTGTATTCTCGGATATTTATTCTTACTAAAAATGCAAATACCTTGTAGGTACTCGTGTACAGTGTACATTTTAATATTTAATGTTTATCATAATACTCGTATAGGTAGTATTAAATATTAAAATGATATAGCTTTTGTCCGTGTATAGTTAGGTATCTACATCATGGGCGTTTAATAATGTGATCGTCCAAAAATTGCATCTGTAATTTGTTAAATAGCATGTAATTTCCATCACCCGTCATGACATTAAAGTAAAGATGTAATTCGTAGCGGGTCACGAGACTCGGATAATGTATATATTAGGGCAATTGTAAACTCTTCCGGGTCTACACCAACCAGGAGCGTATACAAATGTGAGATGTGGGGTCAGATCCCCCCCATAGATCTTTTTAAAATAGAGTTCGTCGTCTCAGAATGAAAAGGTTCTAAATCAATTTTTTTGAAAAATGGTTTTTTGCATATTATCATTATATATTTTTTGTTGTATAATTCAATCCTGCAATCGTATCGATCCGTTGATTATTCAATGAAAAGGTTCTAATTCATACGTGAATGATAGGTACGGGCTAACTTAAAAACGTTTTCCTGAACAATTACAAAAATTACGTTAGAACCTTTTCATTTTCAAACGACGAGTTCTTAGTGTTACAGCGTTACAAGGAAACAAAAAAAAACTATCAAATACATTCAAATTAAAGACTAAAAAAAAAATAAAAAAAAATTATACGCCACTAGTAGATTATAATAATATAGTATAAATGTATGTTAATATGACGAATTATCCCGGCCAGAGATGAGTGAATAGTAGCACATGACTACACGAGTGACAATAGATATAATATATTTAATTTAGGATTTTTATAGCCCGTTGTAATACGAATTTAATTTCAAACAAAATGAATCCAGATGTATTTGTCAAAGCAAGTTGTAACAGAAATATACAAGCGATCGAAAAACGAATAATACACAATAATATATATGTGTGATGTGTGTGTGTGTGTGTGTGTGTGTGTGTGTGTGTGTGTGTGTGTGTGTGTGTGTGTTATTTAACTTGAACATTGATTTTTAGTTGGTTTCACAATAATGTGTTTCATTTTTTCCATCGAAGCACTTCAAGTTAGTTTGGAAAACGAAATAAAACTCTATACGTAAGCAAACCAAGTTTCGATCAGAATGGCCTTTCTAACGCAATACAATAGTAGTTTTCAAATCTAATATACATATACATATATAATATTATATATCCCAAACGCGCTCTCAAGATCCGTCTAAAACAGGTGCCCATACACGGGCGTTCGATTTTCTACGACTTAAAAACAAAAAAAATACACATATCGTCAAATACAGAATAGCTTCCTCCGCCTCGGGATGAAGGAATAGAGTTTGAGTTAGGTATTTAACTTATAAATTTGTATTTAGGTTAAATAACAATCGCTAAATAAATGTATTAGTGGTTAAACCTACTAAAAATTTACTTTTACGATAGTAGGTATTTACCTATACCTATACAAATTTTAGGGAAAATATTATATTGGTATATCGTATAGAAACATGTATAGGTATTGTTTATAATATTTTTTTAAATATTTTTTCTGTGTAAGAAACCTACCATACATAACACATAATAACTATATGAATTAATTCACGTCACTAGCTAAGTACTGAAGCAATGGTATTAAATACTATTAATGTTTTTTAATGTGGATTATTTGGTGGTACCTACTAAAATGTCTAACACTGATTTAATTCAAGTAACTTGTGCCTATGCATCTTTTTATATAAACATTTTAAAAACTAGACAACTTTAGAATAATTATTGAATACTAGCTAACACAGCAATGCTTTGCCATTGCTAGGTTTTTGTGATTGTTCAACTCTTTTTGGGTGTATCTAACATGCTTTGGAAGCAATGTCTTTTTAAGTGTAAATTATATTATATTTTAATTTATAGCCACCCCGACCGGCTTTGTCCCTGAGATACGCTTGTGATTATGCAACCTGTATATTATCAGATAGGCAATCTACCTCAGGTAAATCGCGAATGGTGCGTACGTAAGTGTATAATTTAACTCTAACGCGCAAATGTTATAAGTGTGTACGCGGCTTAAAGTATCAAAAATGCAAAAAATTGGTCCACCGAAACGTCCGAAACAGTGTTTCAAACTTGGTACATTCTGTACTGAAATTCACAGACTATTATCGCATTAATAACAATTATTATTATTATTGAAACCAATATAGGAACCATTTATAAACAAAAATGTCCATCGTAAAAATCCCGGTTCGAGAACCTCCCCAAGTTAGACGTTTCATTTACCTTTTTTCGCAACAAAATATAGCCGATCTTCTTCCCCAAGGTCTAATCTATCTCTGTGACTCTATACCAAATTTCATCGCAATTGGATGAGCGGTACCTATATGAATGCATAAAATACATAGGTAGGCAGACACAAAAATGTTTTGTGTTTCATATTTTATATAGATTATAGATAGATAGATAATAATATACCCGCAGTGTTTTCACTACCGATAAGTTTTATCTGATATAAAAAATTAATCTAGGGATTTTAATTTAATATTCCATTATTTAATAAAAAGTTCTAAAAAAAATATATTATAAATACATTCTTATAATAGGTAACCTATGTACTCAAGCGTGCTCGCACGTCCCGGTCATGGTAAGCACTTCACTATTCTGCTAATTTTCCGCCCTCAACAATAATCAATATTTCCATGTTAATCAATAATTTTATTTTTATTTATAATATTATACTTTTTTACTAAGGTAAATGTAGTTAAATTAGGTTACCCCATCCGAATTAGTTTTTATAACTTAGACGGTTGGACACTTGAACGTGAATAAGAATATAATATATACGTAGGTTAATATGTGTTATAATATTTAATAATTATGTATTACTACCCTGGCAGAAGTGTGTCTGCGCACGCGTATCATGTGTAATGAAAAAATATAATTTAAAAGTTAAGTCAACATTAAGGCCGTTAAGATAAAAGTTATTAACAATATATTTATTAAACCCTAAAAGCTTAAATTTAATATGGCGAAAAATATTAATTTAACTCAATTGAATATAAGTAAATACTAACTAAACGTTTTATACAAAATGCATTATGTACTATTCTTTCTAGAGGTTTAGCCTTAGACAATTACACGTTTGTGTCAACTATATTATTAAAACAATAGGGCTTATTTTCATTTAAAATCAATGTACTATTATAGTATAGTACCAATTACATAAACGGTAACGACAGACGCCTCGACCAGGTTTATACTGGTTTGTAACATTGCTGGGTTTATGAATTTTGTGTGATTATGTGATTATATTATTATTCCGAGTTCGGTGTCCTATACAGAAAAAAACTGGTCTAAATGGGACTAAATTATCCATAGGGACGTCACTGAAATTAAACATCGCCGCCTGAGGACGACCAACAAATGACCATCGTTAATATCTTGAACTAGTAGAGGACCTAGATAGGTTAACCTAACTCGCAGTAAAGTACCTGTGAAAGATTTTTATTGGGGGGAGGGACAAAATATTAAACACCCCACCTTAAAATGATTAAAATATAAAAGTATAATTTAATCAAAAATAAATGACCCCCCCACCGCATAAATACACCACTGGTAACTTGTATACATATTGTATGAATCCCAACAGAAAAGTCAAAGGAAAAAAGTCTGACCACAAAATTACTAAACTGAAAAAACATCCTGTTGGTTTTTTTTTGAAAACAACATAATAATATATTAATATGTTATACGGGTCGTCATTTTTGCCAATTAGAAATAAAGTTTACGACAGAATGAAATATTTAAAGATGATTCTTACAGAAGAAGTACAGAGGCGTTGTTGATCATTTCGATTCCACATACCTCAGTCCTCAATGGTACTCAGGAAAGTCAGGAAAGAGTAGGTATGAATATAAAATTTAAAAAAATAAACTGTTATTCCCATAAGAAATATCGAACGTTCATGTTGGTATGATAAGCTGTCAGAATCACCCTAACAATATTTGCGATAGTTGGAACAACCGTTTTAAACATATAGTTGGTCACACGTACCCAACGGTTTGGAAATTAATTTCTAAAATACGCAGTGATGAGTTAGGAGTAGATAGAGCTAAAATAGAGGTTCGAGAATTAGACCAAGGGAAGAAAACAAAAAGATGAAAGTTTGGTAACATCGTTGAACGCTTAAAAAACTTATGTTCTAGAGTGGCCGATAATGAAATATATCAGTGAGAGAATTTTTAATTTTAATATTGACCACTGTATTCGTAAACGAAATAAATATTAACAAAATATTAATTTTAAATTATATTTCATATTATTTTACCTATCATTATATTTTATATTATTAATAAATCAAGACTTTTTTCCATGTGCTTTATTTCGCCGGAATTTTATTCCAACTTCCTTATATTATATTACATATACGTAAAATACGTTTATCGAAAATAATTTACAATTAGCAAGTATATAATTTAACTACATGTCTGCATAATATTACAGTATTACGTACCTATAGTCATATATACTCACATAGGTAATTCAATATTATAATCGTTCCAGACATTTCGCCGGGCTGCAGGTTAATATATTTTTCCGGCTTTTGTCGTAACGCGGACGGAATATTTCACCGATTATCGTTTAGAACTATCATCTTTATTGTATAAAGTCTCGTTTCCAAACATTTTGTAGATGTTAGATGATTATGACATTTATGAGCTGATTCGATGCGTTGCGACAACCATATACAGACTGAATAATTCAAAAAGGTATTTATTTTTTTTTATTTAACTTTGACCAACTTTTTTGTTTTAAAGTTTAATGGCCCCGTAGTATTACTTCTAGCCTGCAAGAGCAGCGCGAGCTTTCACTGTAGGTCTGCAGTGCATTTTTTATTTAAGGTAACATTTATTATTCATCAGGTCCCGTGATTATTTCGTCCTCGCGATCTCAATAAATATAATAGATGTATAAATATTAAATACACCTACAATGTGACTTTTATAAATCTTTTGATTTGACTCATTGTTTATTTTTATTGTACAATATTCGGAAATGTTGACTTTAATCTACTGTCCCTACCTGGCTTCCTATTATATAATATATATTTAAATGTTCGTAGTTTTTTTTTTATTTTTTTTTTTTATTTTGAAAATTTACAATCTATACTTACTAAGCACAATAAGTAAATATGATGACGGTTGTAAGCAGTGAAATAAGAGGGTTTAGTATTAATTTGAATTCATTTATGAATGAAGATAATTGATAAGCGATTTCCGAATGGGGAGTTGTGTTATTTGGAGGAATATTTTGACTGTCTTTGTGGTGATGTTGGTTTGGCGGGTGATGGGTTAGGTTGGGAAAGGACGAAGTGTCGTTAATATTTAGAGGATCACGTTGGGTTTCGGAAGAAGAGACTCCCCCATTGTTTACAATTTGACTGTAACTTACATTAGGTTTGGATATTTTTGCATTGAAAATTGTTTTTGTTTTTCTGAGGTGAAGGCGTTGAAGTTCTTTGTGGACTTGACATCCACGGTAGTTCGCCGTATGATTTCCTTGACAGAGGGCACACACTGGTGGTTGGTCCTTGGCCTTAATGCAGGAGGATATTGGATAGTTGGCGGCACATTTTACACATCTTTGGGCGTGAGCACAGTAAGATTTTGAGTGTCCATATTCTTGGCATTTAATACATTGTACCACTGAGCGTTTCTTATAAGGTTCTTCGATTTTTATTTTGGTATTTAGTAAAAACTTGATAGAGAAAATGTCCTTGTTGATCTCGGCCGGTTCCAGGTCGACAAAAAATATTGGAAGTTTTTTTTTGTTGATTTTGTTTATGACATTTGCAACGTTGCGGACGGAGAAGCCGCCAATATCCTCAATTGCTATACCGATTTCAGATGTAGGCGTAGATGGGTGGATATTACGGATAGCTATTCTGAAAGGTTTGTCTTCATGAGCTTGATAGGTATGGAATTCGGTTTTACGATCTTTTAGATATTTTATTAATGCTCTGTAAGAGTCGGGGTCAGTAGTTTGAATTTTTAAGTCGCGGGTTGTTGATTTGACTGAGAAGTTGTTGACGCCAAGTAATTCTATTAATTGGGCACGAAGTGCGAAATAATCCGACACTCCACGAACAAAAATGGGTGGGGGCGGTTTGGGTTTGGGTAGTTCTGTGTCCAAGCTCATATCAGTTAAGTTGTGGTTAGAGCCGGTGTTGTTAGATACGGTATCGTCGATATCTAGTTCATTGTATCTGTTAGATGATGCGAAAATTGGCTTGCTTTTTTTAATCATTTCGGTTGTTTGGTCGGTTGATGTAGCGGAGAGGTTACGTTTTGGTTTGGATTTAACCGATGTGAAGTCGGAGTCATTTTCATTAGAATCTGAGAATACGTCATTTGACACACTCTGTAGGTCTGGACGAGGTCGGAAGATAAGCTTCTGTGTATTTCTGTTTCCATTTATAGGTGGATTAGTTGAAGTAGGCATTCCGCGTTATCGGAACGCGAAACAGCAGATAAGGTAGCCGCCGGCTGCGTGCCGGTGACCGTTCGACGAGTTTGATAAAAACTAATTATAATTACCAGTTTTTTGAGTTTTGAGGCTTAAGTTTGGAAAAGAAATCTTATTGAAGATTTTCGCGTGAAAGGTTGATATTTTCCGCATTCAGCGTTATCAAAAACGTGCGATTTGGAATAGGTGAACGGAGACAAAATAACAATGTTTGAAGACGAAAGACACGGCGTGTGTAGTGAACGGCATACCGAACGCGACTGGCGTAAAGTTTTAGCCAAGATTTTCTATTAAAATGTCATCGAATTACATAATTATTAAACCTTGACTCAAAGTAATCAAACATCATAGGTCCTCCAATAATGTTAACAATTTATTGAATAAACTGCAACATAATTATATAAGTAGGTATCCTGGTACCTTGGTACCTATATAGGTATGCCGAATGGAATACAACAAGAGTAGGTGTTTAATAAATCACTAGGCGCATTTGTTTTATGTGTTTCATACTTTCATATATCAAACCTATGTCACTTTAATTAAATTTAATTATGGTCGTTGATATATATATACATGTTATTACATGAACAATAATAGAAATAAATACGTTTATTTTTGTTTGTATTTCGAAATTCGTTGTTGGTAATAGGTACGAAATTATAAAGCGTGTAACGATAATTATTAATGTGTGACAGTATTCAGTATTTACAATATTTTAATTTACAACAAGTTACAGTCCGTGAATTTTTTTTTTATCTGGTTAAATTAATATAATAGCGAGGTATTTCAGTAGTTGATAAGTTTTGAATTTTTTCGATGGATTTAACAAATGTGAATTATGTAAGTACCTATATCAGTTATGGACTATTATGGTTAAATCCACCGTGGCATCCGATAATAGAATAATAATTTCAATAATTCAAAAATTTAAACAAGGCTATACGCGTACAGGTTAAACATACAATATGTATAAATTAAAACAAAAAGGGCGAAACCAACATAAAGGTTTCTTTTTTATCTGATAAAATGAATATAGGTAATAAATAGGTATTTGATAAGCTTTGTATTGTTTTTTCGACGGTCATAACAATAATTTACAAGTTATGGGCTAATAATAGTCAAGTCTACGTATAGTATTCAATAATGTAAAAATATTTAAATTATTTAAAAATTTAAACAAGGTTACTATAGGTTATAAACACAAAAGTATGAATTTAAATAAAAACAGCTAAGCCCCTTTAGGGGTAATTACGCGTTTGTGTGCCTATCTTATACAAAACACGAGAATAAATAAGCCCTGGTGCATATGTTATAGATACTTGCCTATGTAATTTTAATTTTTAATAGGTACCTACCTATATAGAATTATATGAAAAATAGTAATAATAGAGATAGGCATACATAACAATTAACAATATACCTAGATAATATTACTAACTGTTCAAACTTAAAATCGAATCATACATTCAAAATTTTATAAATGTAATTTAACTTTTAAGTAAAATTAAGTTTCCACTTTCAGAATAATATACCAACTGGTGGGGTTAAGACTGTTTACGCCTGTTGGAAATCAATACTTGAATAATACATATTAATTGTCTACTGCAGACTATAATATAACATGCCGAAAAAAGTAATAACCAATATGACATCACTCTCACAAATATTTCGAACACGATGATTTTATTCGAACTGTTTAAAATCGAACTTGAACCAGGGCTGGAGGGAAGCGAATTTAGGGTCGTGACGACCATTCATTCATTGAACCACATTTTTCATTCGGCACATTGTCAAATATAAAAAAAATAGTAAATTTTATTGAATGAGATATTCTAACGTGGAAAAATATGTTCTATTATATAGGCTTAATTGCCCAATGTAATGCATTTTTTCGCCGTGTCCCCGCCACCACCGAAAGGCGGTAGTAACTGAATTTTATTGTATAGAACTTCTTTGATTGTTTTGTGCTACTATCAGTTTCGCGAGAACTACACAAAAACCGATATGACAACAAACGACTTGAAAAAAAAAAAATTGTGTAAACAGATATACGACGTTCTTTGCTGCGGCGGGCGATGTGGTATCTCCGTTTTACAAATGTACAACAAAGCAAAAACTATTATGCTTAGGACAACTTTTCTCTCACCATATTTGTTGTAGAACTACCAAATTTTCATAAGACGTAAAGAAGAACTTTATCTGTGCAACAGCGTGCTTTTTTTTTATAGCACCATCCAATCATTTTTTATAAGAAATGAAAAAAAAACACAAAAAAACCAAATGTTTAGAAGCAAATAAATTTTATTGTATTTATGTCATCTAAAATATAGGCACGCTGTTGCATAGATAATTGTCTGCCCTATATGCTCAGAAATTTTGGAGCCATTACTTCAAACACAGAAAGATAAAGGTTGTCCCGCGCAAAATAGTTTTTGCTATGTTGTACATTTGTAAGACGGAGACAACACATGAGGGTTTGATATCCTCTAAATAAACAACGTTAAACTTATTAATAAAGTTATTTCAAACATTTGCTAATTAAGGTAAATAAAAATTGACTATTTGTACTTCATAATTTCATTCTGTGGGTTATAACTTAAAGAAATTTTTGTGAAATCTGCAGAACTAAATAATATTGGAACCATTCTAGTTTAGCTCTTAAGTGAATGTTTTTTTAAGCTTTTTTAACCTTCAAACATTTTTTTCTCCATAGTGTATTAATAGGTATGTGCTTTTAACCCGTTGTATCAGTTTGGGAAAAATATTTCCTATTTACATCTCTATTAGGTATAATATATCTGTTTATTTAAAGTAGGTAATACAAATTAAATATTTGTTAAACTATCGTCGTAAAACATGAAATAAAAATTCATGATGGTAATAGTGTTAAGATAAAATACTTTATAGTCTTGCTGGAATTGTGAATAGGTAACTCTTTTATAGACAGTGTGGTCCAATTGAATTTCCAACGAAAACTGAAGTCGGGAGGTACTTATGTAATAAATAATAATAATTATTTGTTATAACTCATAAGCAATAGTTATTGTTCTATGACACCGATTTAAAATCAAAATAGATATAATATTATAGAATTATAGGTCGTACATTTCATTGACACCTCACAAATATTACATAACGCTGGACCTGACTCAAAGTTTGGTTTTACGAAAAGATGAAGTATTCGTAAACCATATTAATGTATATAACATAGACAAAATTCGGTATGTAATACATACTATAGTAGTATACTACCTATAAATAGCCTATAAAATTGGTCCACTAATTAGTAATTCACTCAATTAAACTTTAAATATTTATAACTTATAAGTTTGTAACTTACAACTGATAATAATTATAGGTAGGTACCTACTTCTAACCTACTTGTCCGAAATTTGATTTTTAGAGATCGAAATACTCCGATAATATTCAGTCTAGGAATATGAAATTAAAAATGTATGTTGCCATTACAAAAAGTAAAACACTTAAAATGTTTAGAATATATAATATTTTTCTGAAAATGTTGTTTTGTTACGACTCAAAAATATTGTGTAAGTGAACTATTTTCAAAATCATCATAGTAATTTTTTAAATAATGGGTGTCTTACGTTGAATAGATTACCCTTTGGATATTTATATAATAAACTATATTATTGTCTTTTCCCGTTATATTGTCTACTACCAGTGACTACCACCAATTCGATACTAATTAATAACATTGCGCTCAAACTCGTATTATGCTTGTCCCGCTGTTTTGTTTGAAAAAAATATGTAAACATAATATTGTTTGTATTAAAACCACGGTCGTTTCTGTGTGATTTCAGCTGATTTTCGAAGAATTCCGGCTGGGCACGCTGTACCTGGGCGAGTGCATCAGCGGTGAAATGCAAATACTCGAACTCGGCCGGCCTTACGTGGGCGGGTCGTGGTGCGGTTACGGGCCGACGGACGGCACAGCGCCAGCCGTGTACTATAGCGAGGCGGGCACGGTAACGCTCACTCTGCGGGTACCTGTGAGCGGGCTGTACACGACGCTTCCGTTCGCGTTCGGGCTGCGGTTCAAGTTCCTAGACAACCGGCAGGCATCGGTGAGGCTGGGCACGGCGGCTGAGCCCAAAGAGCGCGGCGAGCTAGTGCCCGGCACGCACTGCAGCCGCAACTTCTACGAATGCTATCGGAAGAGGTGCTCGCTGCAGTCGCCCAACTACCCGGGCATGTACCCACGGAATGTGACGTGCCGGTACACGGTCCGTCAGAAGGTGGTGCCCAAGTGCAAGCACGCTATGGTGTCAGTGACCCAGGGCCGGGGCAGCGCGGTACAACAGTCACACAGGTCCGGCGGCGGCAGTAGGGGGCAGCAAGAGGCGGCCATGGGCACCGGCAACGGGACGGCCATCATACGCGTCAACGACATGTGCAGTGAGAACGAGGATCGACTGGTGTTTCACGACGGGCCGTCCGAGGATGACCCTATACTGTTGCGGTATTGCGGCGGCCCGGCGCTGCCCCGAGTGGTGGCCAGTGGGCCCGCCATGCTGGTCGTGTTCAAATCGTGGGTGCACAACTCGCCGGCCACTTTCTCGTGGCCACCGCCAGTGTCTCGGCTCCGGAGCTTCGAGCTGGACGTGCGCATAGCGTTCGTCGACTCGGACTCGCTGGATTACGCCAAGGGGCCAGCGTGCGAGTTCACCGTCAACGCGTCGGGCACGCCCAAGTCACGGCGCGGCGTGCTGGTCAGCCCCCGACACGCGGTACCTCCGAACAGCACGTGCACGTACAGGTTCCAGGGGCTGCCCGACGATCGGGTGTGGATGTACTTCGAGAGCTACGGCCATCGGAGCACCGGCCATTTCCTTACGTTCAAGCCATGTCCGACCCGGCTCCGGATATGGGACGGCGCCGGCACGCTGTTGGGAGACCACTGCGACACGCCCAGGCTGTGCGAACACATTGCCACCACTGACGCGTCGTCTTCCGCGCCGCTGAACGTCACGCGACCTAAGCGGCCGTGCACACTGGACGAGAGCTACCTGTCAAAGTCGCCCAGCGTCATACTGCAGGTGCACTCGGTACTGGGCACAGTGCTGGAACCGTTTGGGTTCCGGCTGCACTACGAGTTCGTGGACAGTGGCGCGTACGACCGCGAGACCGATGGTGACGCGTGTGTCATGGACTACAGGGTGCGCGAGTCGATGGACCTGGCGGAACCACGAAACGTATTCTTGTACGGCAGGGGTGGTGCCAAGAGCCTGGACTGCGTGTACCGGCTACAAGCGGAACCTGGTTACCGGTTGCAAATCGTGGTGCGTAACGCCTCGTTCGGGTCCCGCGAACATGCACCACAGCCTATTTCCAGGACGGTGACCGGAAAGTACGCTTGTCCACCCGATGATGGCGGACCCAGGCTGGCGGTGCGCGAAGTGTTCTGGCGGACGGTCCGCGTGGAGCGTGGTTGCTTCTGCCAGAACTTCACGGAAGCCGCGTTGGGCACGCCACAGGTGACGTTCGACACGTCCTCGGACCGCGTAGAACTCCATTTCCACGTACCCGGGCTGGGCGTCACCGACGATTTCGTCAACACGTACTTCAGCGCTCACGTTCGCGTGCTCCGGTGGCCGACGTGCCCACGCAAGCAGTGGGTCCGTGGTTCCGGCGGCGAGATCGAGCTCGCGTATCCACCAGAAGCGCGAGAAGACCTGCACTGCCGCGACGTGCCGTGGCTACTGGAGGCCCGGCCAGGCCACAGCATGTTCGTGCAGACGTGGGGCCGCTTCCTGCCAGTTAACGCGTCCGCGGCGGCCCCGTGCCGGACTAGGAACCGGATACTGCTGTACGCGGTCCGTCCGGACGTCCGGTTGGTTGGCAACGTGTGCCCGGCGGAGGCGCGTGACGGCCGCCGAGACACGCTGTATATGTTTTCGGACGAGTGGACCGTATTTGTGCCCGACGACCAACAGAACCCCAGTTTCATGGTGGAGTTTGTGGCTCAGGACGCCGGTTCCATGGCGTTCAAGTGGCTGGAGGTGTCCAAGCCGTCCAAACGCGTGCAGACGACATCGCCGTCCATGCGCAACCAGTCCGGCGGCGGCCCGCACCGCGGCTTGGGTTGCGCGTACGGTTGTCCCGAGCTGGAGGCGTGTATCAGCCCCACGTTATGGTGCGACGGCCACCGCAACTGTCCATCCGGCGTGGACGAGGCCGACCTCGAGTGCCAGACGAAGTGGCCGTCGTTCAAGGTGCTCAGGTCTTACGGGCTGCCGGTGGTGGGCCTGGGTCTGGCCGGCGTCGTCTTTGCCGTGCTAGCGTGCGTCTACTGCCGGAGGGAACCGGAATACAAACACTACGACGAACCGGAACCGGCCACCGAGAACACCACCAGGTCGTGTTCGACGATCGCCTCCTGACAACAGTCCTCGGTCGACACCGTTGACGTCGTCGACCGAGAAACGTGCGTTTGAAAACAACCACTCTTGCTCAAGCTGTACACCGTGGTGTTGTTTGATTTCTATTATTATTATTACTATAATTTCAAACGTGTGCGTGTATTCGGATACACGACGTTCTGTCCACAAACGTAGGTGCCTTATATTATGTCATTATTGTAATACCATATAATTTATGTTCTGTCGATTATGTTCAGCGTGTTGCAGATGAGGATTTAGATAGAATTTATTGGTGGTAATCGGGGGATGGTGGGGGGGGGGGGGTATATTTCAAGCCCATGCACTAAAAACGAATAAAAAATAATTTTAATGTTATCTATTTTTATAAATAGTAAATAGGTAATGCAGTCAAAACGTAGAAAAGTACTGTAATTATGTACAAAGGTACTACTGTATAGAATATCTTCTTAGCAATATTGATAAATATTTCAACAGAAAAAAATCATTGTTTTCCTCGAAGCGCGATTTGAATGGCAACCAACTGTCATTATTTAAAAAATAAATTATGTTCCGATTTCCGCTTATGAGATACGTGTCAAATGTCAACTATAGTTTATTACAAGAAAAACAAACTCATCTATATAATATTATGTGACGAATATGATGCATCTAAAAGAGATACAATTAAAATTAAAATAAAAGAGTATGTACTGTAAATTCAGAAGGGTGTTAAATATTGTATAAATACTATGCTCACAGCAAGTGGACTTTATCCAGATAGGTACCTACCTATAATTCTAATTCATAAAATCATTATTAAAATTGATCAGTATTCAGTATAGAACACAGACGGTTTTCGACTTGCATTGCATAGACGAGAATATTATACACAGCAGGGTGTGTTAACTGTTAATAAGACCTCAAGAAATACATTAAAAAAAAATGAATACAAATATTTTTAAATAATTTATAACTATTCGTCTTTTCGAATATAGACCAGCGTATATATTATAATAAGACAATTACAGTGTCCAATAGTAATTCAGCACACTGTTTATTAAATAAATGAAGAATTATTAAATTTGCGCCAAATTAATGTGATACTGCCTTGACATTTTTTGTTATTTATAATATTTTATTTACTATTATCACTATTACAAATAGAATTTTATTGAATTTCTGTCAAGCAGATAAAAAAAATTTAAGAGGGTTTTAATATTTAAAAATAAGCAATCCCCCAACCTTATACAAATATTATAAACAGTATAATATACATACATGCACACATAATATTATATTATATTATTGTCATTTAACAATGTATACTAGTGTTACCATAGTATTTAAGAAAAAAGCACAAGTGTAATGATGTATTCCTTTAGTTTATAATAAATAATAATAATATGCACTGTTACAATAAATTTAAATATTTAGAAATAGATAGATATATTATATTTCTACGAATATAAAGCAATATATTAAATTAAATTATATAAGCTACAAAGTGTAATATTAAAGAATAAAAAAGATAAAACAATTATAAACGATACAATGTCTTAAATACAACAAGTAAATCAAAATTATTTCAATAATTGTGCAAGTTTACACACTTTACTATTGTTTTTCACCATATCAACTTTAGTTTCCCAAAGAATCTTGACTAGTTTCATATCATCTTTTTCGTCCATAGCTATATCTTCTGATAGCTGTGGGCAAAACCTAAATACCAAAAAGCAATGTTCAAATGTTCAGGAATATTAATGTGTGCAAACAAAAAAATTATCACCTGAAGAACTCGGTTTTTGTTTTGTAACACCAAGACCTTGCTCTATCTACAACGCGACCATCAGACTGGGTTGCTTGGTCAATGAGCAATAGACCCAATGCTGAGAATCCAAACACCAAACGCAAACTATCACTCACACTACTCGGTTTAAAAATGTCTAAATTCTTCACCTAAATCAAACACCAAATACTGTGATTAGAATATTATTGTTTGTATTCAAATTATATTATTACAATGAAAATAAACAGAATAATATAACATATTATTATTATTATTCAAAACTTCATTATAGTAAAATGACAATATTAATTAAAACCACAAACATTATTTACCTCAGTTACAGGTATGCTTCCAGTTCCAACAGAAACTACAAGGCTTGGATCATGCATTTCATTAGCCCTGTTTGTTTTGTATAATGCTAAATTATATTCCTCAATTTCGGTTAATGTATCCAAAGTTGGGTTGTTTGAAATCAATCCTCCATCCAAAAACCGACCGAACATTCTAAAACATTTCAAATTGTCAATTAGTATAACAGTTCCAAATAAAAATGAAATGGAAATAATAATAATTCAAAAAATATATCATTGCTCTATGAATAACAATATTGTATAAATTATTATTAAGGGGCCTCGCTACGGTAATTATTTAAGGGGCAACATTTATGAAATTTCTAATCTTGTCATAGCCATCTGGGATCTATGTGTTAGTTGTAAATGATTATTAGTGTGAGTGGAATTAAATGCGGGTATCCTCTCGCGTATGCGCATGTACATGTCAATAACTCAATAACCATATAAATTTCACTACACAAATTTTACAAAACATACATTTGTTTTTGACAATATTAAAGTTAGTTAACGTTGTCTGAATTTTGATTCTAAAAAAATATTTGAATTCAGCAGAAAAATGTCTGTAGACTGCACGAACAATTTTCCATTTTTAATCTTAATTTAAATTTAATTATGATTCAAAAAAGTTCATGTTTTCAAGTTTTCAAATACAATTTACAATAATATAAAATTTAATTTTTAGAAAGTGCTTCGTAGGATCTATAGACAATTTTCTGGTGAGTTCAAATTTTTTTCAGAATCAAAATCGGGCAACGTTAACTTACTTTAATTTTGTCAATACTTTAGGTCTTTTCAGCAAAAATTGACGGCAGTAGCGAGGCCCCTTAAACACATACTATGCATTTGCCATTAGCCATTGGCATAGTGTATAATATAGGGTTGATGGTATTGAAATTTGAAACCGGTATTGCAGTATTAGATTCGGTACTGGTATGAAACGGTATACCGCAATACCGGTATATACCGAAAAACCGTGGTACCGAAAAACTGAAAAACACTGAAATGATATGCTGAGGGAGTAAACAATTTTTGAAAAACATTATATTACGGTATGCACCGGTATTACGGTATGTACCAGTATTACGGTATACCGTTGCAGCGGTATTTGTGCAAAAACCGTCAACCCTAGTATAATACGATAACATGACAAAATAACAGCTTGAGTTGGCTTAAAAAGTATGGGTAGTTATATGTTATATTTTTTAAATCGATAAATAATATAGAATTGTATATTCAAAAAATAAAAATGTATGTATGAATCAATAAATATAATTTAGTCAAATTCAAATGATTCAAAATAGTGATAAATGTTATTGAACTTATTTAATTTTTTCTCTTGAACACAATAGAACTTTATGAACAAATAATTACCTAAAATATGAAGGTGCTGCACCACTTGCTCTTGCTGCTTTCCATGCTAACTGTTCATGAGGTGGTGGTGGAGGTGGATAATCACAAGGATGATCTAGATTAATCATGTCACTTGGTGATGTATAATTACGAAAAATGTGTAAGTCTACAGGTTTTCTGTCTGCTAACAAACCTGTGACTAAGATCCTGAAACAAATTCATTTTTTTTTTATAGTTCAAAGAAAATAGTAATATTCATAAATACAATTAAATCATTAAACATCTCTCTTTTTATCTAAAAATAAATTGGCAACAGGTGGCCATTAGCAAAAACATCAAACAACTACAAAATAAGTCAACAAAAAGCACATACTTAGGATGCTTTATATCACTCATATACGTATTTGCGCCCAATGTTTCTTGTAACATATTTTCCAACACCTCACTTTGGTAAGGTTTACTACCTTGAAACACGAGTTGTTTAAGTCTAAAATATAAACACAAACACTCGTGCAGTGATTTACCTAAAATGTAATTTATAAATAAGGGCATTAGTACTATTATAATATACAAAAGTTAACATGAAGATCATGTGTTTCTTTATAGCTAACATAGTAAACTACAAATGGTCTATCCAGTACACCACAAATAAAAATATATATCCATTATTTTTTTGTTTAATAACAGGTCCAACAATTTGAATCAAAATAGCAAAACATTTTATAAAAATTATAAAGAAAGACCAGATTATTTCCTTATTTTTTTGCTGGTTATAAAATTGTATACACATCATATTTAACTTCACACAGTCAACAAAACAAAATGGTTTATAAACTAAGAGACATATTCGAAAAGTAAGGGTCGTTCGCTTATATTTCCAAATTGACAAGTCGTAACACGTTTAAACTTGTACATATCTGTACGTGCACTACTCGTGCATTTATTTCAGGCGTTGTTTTGATTCAGTAGTAATTTTCCTATTGGTGCGTACAATAGACAATGTCCGCGATAGTCGCTGCTCCCGCCAGCTGTGAAGTTCGCACTGTAATAAGATTTTTGTGTGCAAAAAGATCTTCAGCTGCTGAAATTCATGGAGAGTTATGCCTAGCTTATGGACTTACTGTAATGAGTGAAGGAAAGATTAGACAATGGTGTCGTGATTTTAAAAATGGACGAACAAATGTTCATGACGAAGAGCGAAGTGGTAGGCCCAGTATGCAAACTGATGAAATTGTTTCTCTGGTGGACCAAAAACTGCGATTTGATTGTCGGTTGACGATTAGTGCCTTGGCTGATGAATTTCCTAACCTTGCACGCACTACTGTCTACACAATTATCACGGAAAAACTTGGATACCACAAATTGTATGCAAGGTGGGTACCAAAAATGCTCACCGATCAGCACAAAGAGCAAAGAATAATGTCCAGTGGACGAGAATTTTTGAACCGTTACCGGCAAGATGGAGACAATTTGTTTTCCCACATTGTTACCGGTGATGGGACGTGGATATCCTACATCAATCCAGAAACAAAACAGCAATCAATGCAATGGCGCCACTCAACTTCACCAAAACAAAAAAAATTTAAGCAAACTCCGTACACGAGTCGAAAAATGATGGCTACCGTTTTTTGGGACGAAAAAAGTGTTCTATTGGTTGATTTTATGGAACGTGGAACAACAATTACAGCGCAAGTGTATTGTGAAACGCTCAATAAACTAAGATGTGCAATCCAAAATCGACGACGTGGTAAACTGTCATCCAGTATAATCCTCCTTCACGACAATGCGCGTCCTCATACCGCAGCCAAGACCCAAGAGAAAATTCAAGATTTTCGTTAGGAACTTTTTAACCACCCACTGTACAGTCCCGACCTAGTGACTATTTCCTTTTCTTTCATTTCAAAAAATGGCTTGTTGGACAACGCTTTGAAAATGACAAGGAACTTTAGAACGCCGTTGAAAACTGGTTCAACTCGCAGGCGGCGAACTTCTATGCAGATGGGTTAAGGAAGCTGGTGAAGCGGTACGAAAAATGCTTTGAAATAAACGGCAATTATGTGGAAAAGTGAAATTGATTAGTAGGAAACTAAATGTACTAATAAAACCTATTTCATTTGATTATAATTTTTTTTATGATAAAACAGCCCTTACTTTTCGAATATGCCTTGTATAATAATATTACAATGTAATTACCACATGCAAGTCCCAAGGCTAAAATTCCACCAGTACTTGTGCCAGCTAACCAATCAAAACAATGAATAATAGGAACTTTAGTGGCATTTTCTATATGAAGTAAAACAGATATCAACACCAATCCTCTAATCCCGCCACCATCGAGGCATAAAACCCTGCCACCTCTATGATTCTTGTTAACATCTATTCTCTCATCCATGAGCTCTTCCATTGCTGTCACAATACATCGAACCTGTAAAATAAGAACTCATTTAGTATTTAAAAACAACTATATTATGTGTATTTAAATGATTTAATGCTTAATGATTTGGTCAATACTATTTTAAAATTAAAATATTAGCTTCATTAGTAGGGTAGTCACCTATCCCAATAAAATAATGTATACAATTTGACAAATCTCAAAAATTCAAAATTCAAAATTTCTAATAAATACTTTTATTAAAATGTAATCACTGTTTTATGTAAATTAATTTAATATCATAACAATTTTAAATATTTTATCATTGGATCATATTTATTATAATTTAATTCTGGTATCTTTATATAAATATAAATAATAATATTTTTAGAAGTAAATAACTTTTTCCTAAGTTATTGGTAACATAGTCGGGGTTTTAATCGACACACTTTTAATTAAACTCAGTTACTATATTTCTTAAGTAACTTAAATACATAACTAATTAGTTTTTATTTAAACATTCTAACTAGTTAGAAATGATCACTAGCTTTCTCAGGTTAGATTTTTACCTGTTTCATATGAAAACTTTCATTTGACCATAGATAATATAAGATATATATATATACATATATATATACATATATATATATATATATATATATATATGTATAATCTTATATTATCTATGCATTTGACCCACTCACCAGTGTGTACAAACTACTAAGAGTTAAAATAGTTTACAGAGTAAAATGGATACACTGGTACATGTATTTTAATTATACACACTTTAACATTATTTCCATAGAAAGCACATACATTTTTGTTTTTAAATAGATATGAAATAAAGACCCAGTGGCGTATTTAGGAGAGGGCAACAGGGGGCAATAACATCGGGGCGCCAAATTTAGAGTCTTCAAAGGGGCACTGTCGCTTGATGTCAGGAAAAAAAATGATTTATTTTATAGGATTTGTTGGGATATTATATTAGTGATAACTGATAAGTGATAACCTGTATCTTTCTTATATCTTTTACATTTCCATACATATTTCTATATAATGTATTTTATAGTTCTATGATTTTTTTAAATTGTCATAAAAAAAATTAACATCTAAAATTATAATTTGTTTTATTTCATTATACAGTGTGTAACAGAAAGAACTGACCAAAAAAAAAAAAAAAAAAATCATGCTACTTAAACTTATGACAAAAATTGATACAATTATAGGATTAGTAAATAGTTTTAGAAATATTCTCATGTTAGCAAATTTCCAAAAATAATATTTTTAAAAAAGTTATAGCGTTCCAAATTAATTTAATCAAAAAAATACTGATATTTAAAAAAATTCTAAAAAATAAACTACTTGATTTAGATAAATGTTTTTACCATCCAAATAGTTCTTATAATCAGATTCGCAAATTGGCTATTTTGAATTTATTCAAAAAAATTTAAATCAAATTTAATATTTTTCATTTTTGGTATTAAAAAATAAAAATAATTTTTTTTTATTACACGTGTAGCGAAAGTGGCTATAAATTATGTATCAAAAAAAAAAATTTTAAAATATTGATTAAAACAAAAGTTATTCCAAAAGTCAGTTCTATCTGTTACACCCTGTAGAGGTTGAATTTTTTATCAGGAATAAACGGAGTGTTAATGGTAAAATAAAAATGTTTCTAAATTAGTGGAAGCATAAATGCAATAAGGGGAAAATATACATTTTGGGTTACCACTTTTACATGGCTTGAATACGATTGAAAAAGTTTCTAATTCGGTTTTGATTTTGTATACCAGTTTCCAATTTTTTTCGGTTTCGGTTTTATAATGGTTTCAAGCCCTGCACTATTGATTGAAAGACAATTGTAAATTAGAGGGGGCTTAAAAGTTTTTTATGACGATGAGTAAAATGAAACTGAAAAAAAAGGGGCGCCAAAATGTGTGAACCTAGGGCGCTAAAAATTGTAAATACGCCTATGTAAAGACCCCAAGTTGATACGTACTGGCATTGATATAGGTCTTTGAGGAGGTAAACCATTGAATTCTTTATCCCAAGCACATCCATTTGTACATTTAGTTTCCAATAAAATATTTTGACATCGTTTTGCACCAACTGCATGCAAGATATAAACAATTTTATCAGAAATTTTATCTGGACCATTGTTGGTAGCAGCAATATGTCGTGATGATAGGCCTTTATTATTACTAAAAAAAAAAAAATTAAACATAAATGAAGCATTCTTTACATTTCAAAGATGCATAAAAATGTGTTTAATCTATAAATATAAATTTAAAATGTACACACATATAATCGACATCAGCTTCAAATACTATAAGAGCATGAATTACTGGAACCAAATTGCATTTCACTGCCAAATGAAGAGGTGTATTACCTTCTTGGTCGGGTATATTTACATTAGCTCCATTGCATAAAAGTCCCATAACACAATCAAATCTATTTCTCAAAACCTAAAACAAAAATAGTTTAACATAATCTATATGACTATATACAACATTATAAATACAATCAATAGTAAAAAATAATACAATATACATATTATATAATAATACTACCATTATGTGAAGAGCCGTGCGGTTGTCAAAATTCAATGCATTCATATCGCAATTATTGGAAATTAAACTATCAATTACTTCACGAGAACTTGACCAATGTAAAGGAGTTCCACCAAATTTCATATCCTAAAATAACCAATCAATACAGTTAAAAACATATTTATATTTATTATTTATAAAATTAAAAAAAAAAAAAATTAAGATAGTTATTAAGAGGACGCCACACTTGCATGTGTTGTCTCTGCTGTCTTACATGTGCGAAACATAACAAATTTACGCTGAGCAGAGCACATTTAGCTCTGTTAGTTTAAAAATTAGAGTGAATCGACCTATAAAGAAACTTAATGGTAAGAAACTTATCTGTGTTCGTTTGTTGGTTTTTTAAGATTTCTCAGTTTTTATTCAGTCATGAGCATTTTTAATTTATGCTATATTATATATGCATAACTTGCTAAACATTTGAATATCGTAAAAACTAACATACGAACACATATAATGTTCTTACCATAAAGTTTCTTAATAGGTAAATTGTCAATTCACTCTTATAATTCAAATAAGCTTTTAGATGAATTTACATCTCTTCATTTGTGTGAAAACAATATCACATGTAAAAATACGCAGTGCCAAATAATATCAAGAGTTTCAAGTGTCAGATATTTAGGTTTAATTTTCGATAAAAACTTACACTGGAATTTACGTGTCAATAATCTAGTTATGAAACTACAAAGTTTAACCTCTAATTTCTATAATTTACGAAATGTAATCCCTGTAAATACAATACATATAGTGCATTTGTCCATCTATCAAGTAATTTGTCTATATGGTTTATTAGTATGGGGAGGCCTGAATGATAATGCTCTATAACAGGGGTGGCCAAACCGCAAGAAAACTTTAAGACATTCAATGAGCTACCAGTCAAATTACTATATAGGAAAATAGCTATATTGTAGCTTATAAAAAATTTAAATTACTGGGTAAATTTTAAGGATAAAAAAAACATTTAGCTTATAATGCAAAAATTATCTATTTTAAAAAATCGTTCGGTAAAAAATTTGTGGAATATCTTGCACCGACCTATTATAATTCTATGCCTTTATCTTTAAAATCAAATATATATTTAAATAACAGTTCTAATATAAAAAAACCTATTCTTGAATGGATAGGTTAGGAAAAATTTGCATCAATTATTTAACTTTAATAACAATAACCTTTAGTATTTTTTCCTAATTTAATTAATTTTGTTGTTATTCTGTATGTATTCATGAAAGTCTGTTATTAATTTTTTTCTTAAAAAGTATAAAATTATGTAATGTTTAATCAAACTTATCTATATTTCAACTCTTTGCCTTCAACACAAGCATCAGCTTAAAGAAGGTAGATAAACTATGTATTTTTGTTTTATTTGTAAAATGTTAAATAACGATAAATATGTATAATTTTATATAAAAAAAAAACTCTAATTTTTAAACTAGCGGAGCTAAGCATGATCTGCTGAGCGTAAATTTGGTATGTTACGCACTTGTAAGACGAAGACAACACATGCAGGTGTGGCGTCCTCTTATTAAGGATATAAAAATGAATGTGTGTACTTAGATAGTACCTAGTTATTATAAATAAAATATAATTGAACACATAGAATTTTACAATCTCCCATCAAAATAACGATAGAGAGTACAACTTTTGAGGGTATGACATATCAATTTGTCTAAATATTGTAACAAAACAATTTTAACATCATTTAAATTTATATATATTTTATTTTTAAATACGATTACAAAGTTAAATAATAATAAAATATAAAACTGATATTGTGTCTAATCTCAAAAAAAATATTATGCTCTAAAATTTTTGTAATAGGTGATTTTTTTCCTAGGATTACTTAAAAATCATAAAAAACAATTTTAGGTGAGTGTTTTATATACAATGCTCGTGGGTCTGAGAGAAAACAAATATTGTGCTAGCATCCTCTTAATAAAACAATAAAATTTAACGTTCAGTACCTAAGTTTAAACCTAATCTGTAGCATTACCAATTAAAATTGAAATAGAACTTATATGTAAGTCTAACAAGTTGAGTCTGTTAACCTTTATGCGATGTTTTAATGTACTTACAGATATTAATTTGTCCTTACTTCAACAAATAATTTTTTATGATTATCCTGAAGATATTCTTTAACAATTCCAGGTAATTTGTTTTCGGATATATTAGTTACAGGAATTCCAGCCGGTATATTTACATCAGCCCCACAAACTAACAATTCTTTAACGCAATCTGGTTTGTCCGCTTGACACGCTAAGTGAAGGGGAGTAAATCCATTTATGTTACGATGGTTTAAGCATTTGGTGCTCACTTTAGATAAAACCTATAATATTTTTAAATGATATACTATTCATTTATGTAAAAATACACTAATGACTTAACCAAAATTATATCACTACTAGATTTAGCAGCATAGTGAAAAACTGAATTGGCTTCATTATCCAAGTGCTCCAGTGAAACGTCTAAAGCAATTAATGCTTTAACAACAGCTAATGAATTGTCATAAATGGCCAATTGTAATGATGATATACCACTTTCAATATCTGGTGTATTTAAATACCTGATAACATTTTAAATAAGACAGTTACAATGTATTCATGTTAAGATGATAGTTTAACAGATGTAGGTAAAAACTTACATCACAACATTTGGGTTGGATAAAATGTCCATCATTGCCAATCTCACGACCAGATGAGCGACGTTCCATGTTGGGTGTTCAACAAGAGTATCACATAAATTTTGTATCACGGACAAACAATAACACTATGCAATCAATATCATTTTGTTAGATGATTTAATAGTAATTCTGTTGATATAATATACTTACATCCTTGGATATACTGAGAATTTCTGGTAATTTGTCTTTAAGTATACAAAATCTTATTTCTGAATCTTCTATACTCGATCCTCTGTATAAACTATTGAACCATATGGTTATAAATTTGTTAAGTTAATATTCTACTAATTTAAATAATGCCAGACCTGTAAGAAGTAGTTAAGCTCTCAGCGCGCGACAAATGCAAGACAATTTCACTGACATTATTACTGTCTACTCCATACAAAATAATCGGGCCATGACGACAGTGGACATTACGATTAGAATATTTTTCCGATTTTACTTCAATAACTTTATTGGGATTTTTATCCGGGGTAAAAAATACTTTTAACGAATTTAACCAAGACATTATGGTTAATATATGTTTGGTGAACACCTACAACACTAGTTGTTCACAAAACAATTACAGCTCGTTCATATTAGTCACGCTCAAATTTCCACAGAAAAAAGGTCGAACAAAGGATTACAAAAGTATTATACTTTATTGAGAATTTCAAATGAACTTTGCATTTGGCATTTTGATACGCTATCTCATTTTATTTTATTATCACACGTATCAACTTGATTAAAAATCAATAACGGGTAGATAACAGCAATTAATATAATATGTGATAAGATCTGTGTTAAAACCACGGCTATAGATAATTATCTATAGCCGTGGTTAAAACATTCGAATTTAGTTTTAGTGAAATATTTTAAATCGAAAGAGATCATGATTCGTTCCAATTTTTATCGATTAACTTGTTTAATTACGAATAAATGTGTTTTGAATCCAATAAAAAACTCTGCACTACGTTCTCCGTTAAAATTTGCTACCAGGAAAACAACAACAGCCGTTCAAATTCGTTGTTATGCGTCATTGCCATCTGTACAAAACAACAACTGTGAGAAACAATCCGAAAATGAACCTACTGGTAAAATGCAGATAAATTTTACTTGTACAGTGTGCAACACAAGGAACAGCCGAAGGTTTTCAAAACTTTCATACGAAAAAGGAATTGTGATCATAGAATGCGATGGGTGCAGTAACAACCATTTGATAGCTGATAACTTGGGATGGTTTCCAGATACAGGATGTAAAAATATTGAAGAAATACTATCTTCCAAAGGCGAAAAGGTCAAAAGAATAAATGGATGTTGGGAATTAAGGTCAAAATGATGAGAAAATATATTAAAATAAAACTAACTTGTAAATAATAAACATGTTATGAAATCTTATACTCAAATGTAAACATTTGTTATTAAATAATATTAATAAATGTATTCTTTAAAAAAAAAAAAAAATAAAAACCTTTAATATCTAATGAACACTTTGTAAATAGTTTCTATGTAATAAGTAATTATTTCCTAGACTTTGCTTTTGTTTTACGCTTTGCTGCTATTGGTTTGACTTCTTCTTTTTCAGACACAGGGGTGTTTGGAATATCATCGGCCAAGTCTCCAGATTCTTGGTTTTTCTCATCTTCTGCAGTTGAGCTCTTCTGTTGTACTTCTTCTTCATCTACGTCTTCAACTTTTGCCTTACGACCACCGCGTTTTGGTGCTTTAGTTTCTTTGAAGTTGTTATCTTTTTCATCAAGATCAACCTGTTTGAATTTGCGCTCACGTTTTGGTTTTATTTCTGGAGATTTATTGGAATCATCAGTCTCGTTTTTTTCACTAGACTCTTCAGATACTTCAGATGACTTCATATTTTTTTTGGTTTTAGGAACAGTTTTCGGTTTTTTTTCTAAATCTTTTTCACTGTTTTGTTTAATCATAACTTTTGGAGCTCGGCTTCTACTGGAAGGTTTAGACACCTTTTCTTCCTGGTTTTCTTCATCTTCATCTTCAACAGGTTCCTATAAAATCAAATCAATAAAAAATATTTAAAATAATCAGAAATATAAGTTAATGAAACCATTTAATTTTTTTATCGTTATAATAATATTGTAAAAATATATATTATAATAATTCAAGAATAGGTGGCTTTTTAATAAATGGGTACAATATGCCATCTACCACACTTAGTGGTTTAGTATGGTACCAACAAAAAATATAGGTGTTTACCAATATCTATTTCATACTTGTTTATAATATTAACATTTTGCAATTAAATTTAGGATTTTTACAACAAAAACAAAATTAGATGTCTGTGTTAGTGAGTTGTGGAGTATATTATGTGCTTTAACTGTGGTTATTTTTTAATTATTAATATGAATAACACGAGGTGCCACTGACATATAATAATTTTTTTTTCAACTCTAGGTAGTGATGATGCTTAAAAAAATTTACATAGTAGAAATACGGTATTATAAAAATTAATAGTTTTCATTTATAGATAGCATATATTGTATGAGTACCAACAAATTAATGAAATGTAACAAAATGCAACCATTGCAGTGTATGGTGATAAATTGTATCAGGAAGTTGAAAATTAAACTTAATTATTGATTATTACTAAGACTGGGATTTCGATACACTTTGAATTGTTTTTCGAATCTAGTAATTGTTATATAACATACACTGTTCATGTATTTTTGAATCAGAATAAGAAGTTTATATTTCACATTTTTTGACAATTTAAAAATTTAAGGCCATTTTCATTTTTAAAGCATTTTAAGACTTTTGAGACATTTTTGAAGTCTGAATTTGAAATTGTATTTATATGTTTTTATATAAATTTAACAAACTTTAACTATATGCAGGTAAATAAATATATCGACGGTGGAAAGGAAAAAGGGCGTAAATAACGTTTTTGACAAAATTTGTTTTTTTTAATTAAGGCGCAAACGACATAATTCTGCATCGATTGTGCTCACCTAATTATTGATATGTTGATTATTGAAGTTGTATTCGATAATAAAATAATTGATAGTTGGCAAGGTGTAAACGCCATCGATCAAATTAAAGAGTAACCACCATAGCTGTTTATAAACATTTTAAATATTTAAAAATATTTTTTATCGGTTTTAATTAATTGTTGGTTATTATAATTATTGATAATATTTATAAATTTTGTTTTGTTCATTTACATTAAACAGAGTAGAATAAAATTATAATAATATTATTATTATTATGCTGGTTGTAACCACCAAAATTCAAGTTAATAACAAGAATAAGGCGTAAGCACCAAAAAGCATAAGCGACATACTACCAATAATGTAAGACGTAAGCTCCAAAAAAGTATATAAATTAACATTACAGGTAAAAAAAATAAAAATTCTTGTTAAACAAAAACTATGTTCTCAACTTATTTAGAATATAATTATCTAAAAAAATTGTTTAGGTGAAAATTCAATGAAATTATTTCAAACGGCTTTAAAAGTTTAAAAAAAAGCAGAAAAAACAGTTGTCTGGCTCTCCTGTAAAATTTATAAAATGTCGCTAACGCCGTTTTTCCTTTCCACCGTCGATATAATCTTAATCTATATAAAAAAAAATGAAGTCCAAATGATCAGTTCTATCTGCAAATCTATTTTACAATTCTTTAAAATGTATATAGTAATTAAAACCAAATTTATATTTCATTAAAATCGAAATTATTAAAAACTTTTTTGAGTTGCAATTCATAATGTTTAGGTCAATAAAATTCAAACTCTAATCATAGCACACCTTCCCAAAAATAGCAATAACTGAGTAACACAACTAAAAATGTTAAAAATAATCACTTCAATATATAAAATTAACATAAATTCTATAGGGACCATATTCAGTCATAATAAGCAAATTTTAAGGGATATCTGGTCTGAACAGTTATTTTTTTTTTTCAGTAGACCACTATATGAGTGAATCTCTATAAAATATGTAAGCAAAAGTATAAGTATAAGTTTGTTTTAATAAAAATAATTAATCTTACGTCTATTTTGACCTTTTTAGTGCCTCGTTTAGATTTTGGTTTTTCTTCAATGTTATTTAAGGCTGCTTCAACATCATTTTGATCTGTTGTTACAACATTTTCCTTTTCTTCGTTTGATACTTTTTTTGTATTTTTTTTCCCCTTGGAATTCTTTTCTACAATTTTTGTTTCATCATCTTTCATTTCCATTATTTTAGGTTGATCTTCTTTCTTTGTTCCTTTTTTTTGTTTTTTTAGTGCTTCATCTTCAGTTACAGCAATGGCAGCTTTAGATGATTTACCATTTACCTTTTTTTTGGGTACTTTATCTGAAGGAAAACTTGAGGTTTCAGACGTCAGTATATCCACACTAGCGGCTCTTCTATTCCTTTTTGGTAGTTCGTTTAAAGGAGAAACTGGTTTAAGAGACTCTGGTAAATTTTTATCAACCGGTCTTTTTCGACTTTTGCTAACTACTTTTTCTTCGACTTTCAACACTTGCCTATCTTCGCTAGCAGCCCTTTTTCTAGTTCTTACAACTTTGGTATCTTCAACTGTTGGCTTTTTGGACTTAAGTTTTGTTTTGGTAACCTTCTTTTGAACAGGTTTTTTGATCGATTCTGCTTCATCTATAGCTAGATCTAATTCAGATTCTAAATCTGATACTTTAGGTTTAAAATCAGGGATTTCTTCTAAAACAACTGTAACATTCATATTTTTATTATCTTCTAAGACAGGTAATATAATATCTTTTTCATCCATTTGAACCACATTATCTTCAACCACATTATCCTCAACCATGTTATCTGTAATAATTTTAAGTAAAAATTAAAGGAATACACAGAAATACCTAATAAGAACCTCCCCCCCCCCAAAAAAAATATAAAAGTATACTAATAATCCAGTCTAAAATAATTAACTTAAAAGACATGAGAAATGTCAAACAACTGTATTACATCATAGTCCCGAGCAACTATCATCAATTTTAATAAATTATATTTTACAAATGTAAACAAGGGTTTTTTTTTGATTTTTTTCTTAACTCAGAAGTTAAGTTAATATGCATTAATAACACAAAGTTAAAAGTTAGTACACACTTTTTGTTAACTTTTTATTAAGTAAAACAAAAGTTCATTTGTTTATACAAGGCCAGCGTGCTTAATTGTTTTCCAACCCAAAACTAAATAATAGACTATAGTGTTTATACTTTATTCAATATTTCCATAAAGTTAGTTTCGAATGATATACATTTTTAACTTTAAACAATTCATGGTCAATATTTTTTGACATTAAAACGAAATAGAATAAAATATAATAAGTTTAAAAACAAAATAAATTAACTTAACTTACTTCTTAAAATGAAAAATTAATTCATTAATTTCAAGTTAATTAAAAAAGAATTTTAGTAAGTTAAGTTAATTATAAGCCAAAAGTAACTAGGTAAGTTAAAAAGTTATAATTAAATTAATTTTTTAACTTAACTTAAACTTTTCAACTCGTTAATGCCCAGGCCTTGGATGTAAACACTTCACTATTATTTACAAATCTTAAGACAAATGTATTCTGATTTTACTAGTTATACACAAAACAAACATTAAACTCTCGATTAACCGTGGTCTAAAAATAGTGTTTTTATATACAATATAATATGTAGGAACTGGTTTAGTTGACTCTAATATATCAAATCTAATCATCATACTACATTTATACTCACAGTTTATACATTTAAAATTAAAATAATAATAAAATAATAAATAAAAAAGTACTAAGTCAATGATGAAATCCAACAACATAATTAAATTAATTTTATGCATTTGTTTACCAAATGCTCAACTAAATTATAATAATCAAATTCATTAATAGAATATAATTAACTAGCTAAATAACTTGGCTTTACCTTTGTGCAGTTTTTTTTTGTGTTTGTAACGATTTACAGATTACTGACTAGTAATTAATTATTATGATTTATCTTTAAGGTAGGATATTATACCTATAGTAAATCAAATTAATTCAATATTGTTTCAGTTGATACTTTATGCTGCTGTGTTTTGTTAACCTCCGAAAATTTGCGAAGTGCAACATAAATGATAAGTCAGTAATCTGTAAATTGTTACATGTTATAATATCTTTTTCTATACTACAAGTAGAGATTGAGAAATCAATTAAGGATTTGATAGATCATAACATTAGCATTATTAATATTATAACTATTTTTTATTAGATCACCTTGATATACTAAAATAATTGTTTCTGGGTTCTAAAAAGTTATTAGTTATGATGTTTGATTTTACCTCATCTGTCCAAGTAACCAATGGCATCCATTTATAAACAAAAAAAAATTTCAATTTCTACTGTGAATCTCAAAATCCCTGTTGAGGACCACATATAGATAATATCAAATATTATTCAATTCAGCAGTGATTTTATGACTGAATAAAAATACAATAAGTACTTAAGAGGACGCTACACCCGCATGTGTTGTCTCTGTCTTACAAATGTACAACATAGCAAAAACTGGTTTGCGCGGAGAAAGAACTAAGAAGACTAGTCATAACTAATTTGCACCACATAAAAAGGAGAACATTGGCTGTGGAACGTTGTTTTTATTTTTTTTGATATCACTTATATGAAAAAAAAGTTTTTACTGTATCAAAAACCATTATTGTATTTTTCAAGCTTGAAAAACTTTTTTCATATAAATGAAATCAAAATAATAAGAACAATGTTGCACAGCCAATGCTCTCTTTTTTATGTGGTGAATATCTCGTTTCTTGGTTATGACTGTGGCCTTCCGCACATAACAGTTTTTGCTATATTGTACATTTGTAAGAAGATGGAGACAACACAACGGGTGTAGCGTCCTCTTAATAACTATTAATCAATAATGACTAATGAGTTAACAATCACGGAATATGAGATACTAAATAGTTATATTTTTCTTTTTCGAATAAAACAGTTATTACTTTTCCATTTATAATATCTATACTCTATTTAAAATATGAAATGCAATCTCTGTCAACTGCAGTCAGGTAATACCCGTTCGTAGTCCTCTACAATACAAGTCACCAATCTATATACTTGCTGTGTATTATTTCCAAGGCCCAGCATACAAGTCAGCCACCTTTAGTGTACCTTATTTTGAACAGAGTATAATATACTATTATATTATATTATAATATAATCTGTGAATTTTCAATATAATAATTCATAGCCATTATTACTTATTGAACAAATTATTAAAACATGGAAAACACGAGATATAAGTGGCGGGCACCAACTAAACCAGTATCAATGTTTTTGTGAAAAAAAAAGATGTTTATGTTATATAATATATGTATAAAATTAATGTTTAGATAAAAATATGTGTGCTTATTTAATTTTCTTTAAAAACTATTTAATTTCAGGTACACAATTTTAATTTTTAATAGGTAATGTAATACAATTTTTGTTTCAGTTTTGCAGATTAACTACAGAATTCGTTTATCCATGGTTACCATGCCACCCTATTCCGCAGATAGTTGGAGAGTTTACTGTATACCCAACAATAAAATAAAGCAAATAGGCAAATACCTTATAATAAGATAAAAGTTGGTAAGTTTAAGCTTTTAGATTAGTTACTTATGAACAATTTTATATTTTATACTTATAAAGTATAAGTTAACATTTTTATATGAAGGTATTGTGTACAACCAATAACAATCATCTTAAAAAGGGAACAAGGACTTATACGATTTCCCCTCCTTCTTTATATTTATTTCAATTTTTAATGAGAATTACATCACCAAAATATACCAATACATGAAATAAAAATAAAATTATAAGAAACTGGTATTTTTAATAGTACCTTCGGGCTAAATGTATATTACTTTCCCATAGTACATTTAGTCTGATGTTTAACACCAATCACTTCAGAGCAGTTTTAGTTATTGAATACAATCAAAAGGTGAGTAAATATTTTAAGTATTGTGGTTTGTTAAAATTGTATTTTAAGCCATTATTTTTAAGAAACTTGGATTGAATGTTTAAGGATTTATTCAATATTCTGGTTGCCTATTATGACACCAAAAGTTAATCTTTGACTCGTTATAGGTTAAAAACTATAAACTAATAAACATTTCAGACATTTTTTTTTTTTATTATTATTGTTGTTTATTAGGTTAAGGTCAGTTTATAAATTAATTATTTAGGTATAGTTTTTTATTTTATTTTCAGTTTTAATAGCTTACACCAACTTAAAATAAAGCAATATAAATTGTAACCAGAAAAGGGTTTGATACCGAAAAAGTACAATGTAATGGACAGTGGTGTTGTGAATGACGTTTACCTAATGTCTTAGCTCTAGAAATGTATTATTATTTTTTTAAACAAATTAAAATTTGTGTGGATGAATGTATAATTAATTATTATAGTATTTTGTTTAGGTTAAATTATTGATGACGTTCTATAACAAATATTCTAAATTAGCATACAACTTAAAATTATATATTATGTAGTAGGGGATAGTGGGTGGATCATTTTTCAAATACTTTGCTTAGGTTTTGAAATATGTTCGCCACGCTGTTGGTAATGATTTAGTTTCCAGCAATGTTTTATGAAATTTTAATTATGGGTATTGTTTATGTTATTATTTTGCATAATAATTATTAAAAGATTTCATTATTAGTTGTGAACAATTTTTTAACTACCCATGACTAAATGTGTAATAAATATCAATGGATAAAACATAAAATTGTGTGATTAACCTACCTGTAGGTTGTTGTTCTAAATATATGCCAAGAGAATAAAATAAGCTACTTTGGTAACCTATTAATAAAACTAGTTGGGTGTATTTTTAGTCCAATAGTAGACTAGTGTATCAGTAAACAGACTGTCTAATAGAAAAGCATATGGTTTAATAATTAGTTACACTGTAACTTGTAACATTTATTTATTTCCGATAGGTAAGTACTGGGATTTACTTGGGAATTAGTTATTCATAACATTTAATAGGTTACAAAAATACTTTACCTAAATAGAAGTTATTTACAAGAATATTTTAAATTATATTATGTTCACATTAAATCGTTAGAATGCAGGTATGAAATTACATCAAAATTTATTTGGTACCAAAATTAAAACTGAATACATAAAAATATAAGTATAAAACTTTTGATATTATGCAATAATGCCAATATAACATCATATTAGTGGATTAGAAATATTAAATAGTATTATAATTTGATGTTTTTAAACAAGAATTTCGTACTTAATTAAATGTGGCTATAGCTGGGATGTCTATGACTTCCATAATCGGTCACAATTTCATGAAATTTCAGCATGGAATAGTATATTGTATAACACTATGTGGTAAGCAAAAAGGAATTTTTTGGATTTATGCCTTTTAGTTTTTCTTAAACACACCTGAAGGTATATTATATTATAATAACACGTTGACCGCCATACAGCCGCCGGCGACCGTACTGTTATTATTATGAAATTGTCGGGCTATTCTGTGCGGAATCCCAAAATGCTCGAACTGTTATCTCTTGAACAATTAGGTCTAAAATTACGAATTTAATACCAAAATGTTTATTTTTATTCCTAGATTATTAATTTGTAATAATAATTATACGGCCGCCGGTGGTCACACAGCGCTTAGATAATACGATTCAGTGTTAGTCACCATACAGCCGCCGCCGGTGTGCTAACTAATTTCTCGTGACAATTTTTGCATTTTAACTTTTAAAAAATAATTCATGTTCAAAAAGGTTCAAGATAAATGATGAAAGTGTTAAGGGGAATATTGGAAGAGTCTGATGACGATTTAAGTTCATTCAATGAATTTGATGAGGAAGATATATACATGCCTTCAAACTGGTCAAGCAATAGTCTAAGTTCCAATGGTAAACACAATTATTATATTATATATCAACTATTATATTTTATAATACAGAGGTATACCAGCAGATTGATACCAGGATTGAAATTAAAATGTTTCTTTTTCTAAAAAAGAAATTGTAATTTGAACCAAACAGAATTAATAAAGCAAGATATAAAAAATAATTTAAATACCACCTTATCGTAGTATGGTTTTATTTTTAAGATTTTATTTTACAAACATTTTTGTATATTAAATATTTAAAAACGATGGTATTTCAGATAGTAGTGAAACAAAAGACGCATGGGATGACGTAACAAACCAAAACCAATAACATTTATCGTTCGAAAAATTTTTTTTTAATAACAGGAAAGACTATATCAATATATAAAGATGCGTTTTATAGTTAATTAGAAAAAATGAACGATTTGAATTTAAATTTTGCACCAAATATAATTTATGCAGACTTCGAACAAGCTATACACTCAGTGGTTTCAGATATTTTTCCTGATGTTATACGCAAAGGCTGTAGATTTCGCCTAGGACAATCAACCTGAAGAAAAATTCAAAGGTCTTGATTTGTCTAGTTTTTAAAAATAAAACTGAAGTTGGACAATTTTGGAGATTATTCTTTGTTCTTTCATTTTTAAAACCCAACGATGAAAGAGTTGACAATTTATAATATACAATTATAATTTTTAACCACACCATTTATACAAATGATAGTCCTCAGTCTGTAAAAGTGGAAAGGGAAATATGTATAATATTCACCAATTAATCAATTATTAATGGGGATGCAACTCGTACATGTCACGAGAAAATCGTGGGCGCAATTCAGATGTGTTGTGCAAAACAACGGACACAACTCGGATATCGCAATTTATATTTTCGTATTCTGGGACGCAATTTGTATGCAGCCATTAAAATTGTTCATAACTTTCAATACCTAACGGAACCAGAAGAAATTATGACTGTGGACAAAACTATGGTTCCATTTCATGGAAGATTAAAATTCAAACAATATATTTCTGGTAAGGCACATAAGTACAGAGTTAAATTATTTAACTTTGTGGCATCAACAGGTATACATATAATATTGAAGTTTATGTTGTGAAAATTCAAATTGATGGATGAGGCTAGGAAGATGCAGAGTTGTTGTAGATTTGAGTTCCATATATTTAAATTCTGGTAGAACTATTATAACAGATAATTTTTTTTATATCATTTAATTTAGCCAACAAGCTTATAGAAAAAAAAAACGCATTTGATTGGTACATTAAGATCCAATAAGAGTTAAACTCCCAGATGTTACAAAAGCTAAGCAACCAGGACAAATAGTAGAAAACGGAGCCGTGCTAAGGGGGTGGCAAATAGCGCAAGTGCCCTAGGGTGGCCAAACTTGTAACATTTTAAAGGGCGACAAATGTTTAAATATGTATGTTTGTTAGGGGCGCCAAATATTATTACCCTGGGGCACCAATGAAAATTAAAATGGTATTGTGGTTGCCAAATGGCATAACAAAAGGGACGTCACCATGTTATTTACTTAATAAAATATAAGGTTCTTTTCTTAAATAGTATGATTATGATATTGTTAATGAATAAAATATAAAGATCATTACTACAGCACCAACAAATTTATTCCTATGTAAAATAATATGAGAAATGCGGCCTAAAATTTTTAATTCATAACCATATTCTTGTGGCCGCCAGCGGCTGTATGGCAGTCAACGTGTTAATAAAGCACACCTCGTCGTGAAATAGAATTCAATGCCACTGATCACAAGTACAATAGCAAACAATCAACACAAGGTGGTTGAAATGACTATTAACATGAAGAGCGTCAAAATAAAAATGAGAAACCAACGGATTGCTCCGATAGCATTGTAATACCTGCACGTCTTATACAGATCTCTTTTACCTTTTGTAACGGGCCGCCTGATAGTGATGTGAGACATATCATCAATGACTGGTGGCATATCGTCAATGGACGGTTTGGCCGGCTTCTGAGCGACTTTCCTCCTTGGAGCCATGGTGATTTCTGGTGATGTAGTGATCGGGATGATCAACGGAGTGCAGTGCGCGTTGAACTGTGATAGGCACTAGACAAAGACAAAAAAATTAAGTCAATGGCTCGTAAAACTTACAGTACCTACCTATGCCGAACACGACATACAACATAGGTCATGAGTACCTTTTAAAGTGGCGGCAGATATCGGCGGTGACCGTAGTTGATTCACCACGAACACGCGGGACTCGGATGTCAGGGAGATGGTCTGCAATAATTACACACGGCGTGGCTGGCTGAAAAACTGAAAATATTAACGGCCGAATAAATGTGGCGAAAGTCCAAACTGACACGAACCTGCTCACAACGACGACAACTGCGAACAAAAGTTACCTTTGACGGCGTGCGTGCAGAGTACGGTGATTGGCGAATCGCGAATGCCGAACGGCGTTGATGGACGTCGGACGAGCGGTGCAAAGTACAATTGTGTCGATTGTGCGAACGGACAACGGTTATTTGGCTGTCGGAAACTTAGTAATGGAGCGAAACTACCGTGATACGACACATTTTCATGCCGTACTTTTACAGAGCTGCCACAACCACGGCCGTCGCACCGATGCAGTGGATCGCGGATGTGTCGCTGTGCCGCGGCCGTGGTGGTGTCGCGCGTGTACGCTGAGCGCGGGAATTCGGTTAAAATTCGATCGACTCAATATTATACGATATCGTGAAACCGATATTTGTCAATTGATATTATTATTGTCCACCGGGATGCGATTTTTCATCTGCCGCTCACGCACATTCAAATTCCGAAGTCGATGTCACTATGATATTATTATTACCGGTAACGGCTAACCTGTTCAAGCGGCGTTTGTTGTTATTGTTGTTGCGTGTTGTTATTGCTTGGCCAATGGTGATATAAATAGAACTATGCCGTTTTTGACGTTTCGCGGCCGAGCACTATCGCGGGCATTCGTTTTTATCGTTATTGCGATTCGTGATATCTGCCTCTGATGGTCAAATACCGCGCACTTTTCGAATAGTAGCGGTCGTAGGTACGCGGACTGCAGAGTCGCGATTTCAATGGACGCGCCTATTATTATTTTTTAAATTAAGCCGGTTTCACATTCACAGCTACGTTTTGTCGAGTCATTTTTTTGTATTCAGATTGGTCGTTGTAGTCGTACTCGTCGTAGATTCACTAACTATGAACTACGAGGATTTTTCTGTAGTTGGGTTTAGTTCAACTTTTGGACTCATTATGTAGGTACACGACGATTGACGGGGGTTTTATCGACTCCGCCGTTTTAATATTAATTTTGCCGGCTATCAATTCCGCCGGATTTTTGTTTATATTGATTTCGCCGACTATCGATTCCGCCGGTTATTTATTTATGCCGACTGTTTATTAAGCAATAACCAAATTTTTTTTTTAAATTAACAGTATAGGTTAGGGTACACTTAGTTTGCCATATAGTAGACGTATAACGTAAGTTTTATTTAAATAAAAAGAATTCAAACATTGTCGTCCTTGAGGTTTCACCCGCATTTTTTGTCTCCGTCTTACACACGTACGGCATATCAAAAACTGATTTGCGCGGGAAAAAACTGAAAAGGCTACAGTCATAACTAAGAAACAAAATTTTCACCACATAATAAGGAGAACTTTGACTGTGCAATATCGTTTTTATTTTTTCGTTATCGGAACTTCAAAAAAAGTTAATAAAGTTTAAAAAATACAAATAATAATGGATTTTGAAACAATAAGAACTTTTTTTGTATAAGTGATATCAAAAAAATAAAAACGATATTGCACAGCAAAAGTTCTCCTTTATATGTCGTGAAAATTTCGTTTCTTGGTTATGACTAGCCTTCTCAGCTCTTTCCCGCGCAAAACAGTTTTTGTGTGAAACGTTCCACATAACGGATAATATTTATTAAAATTATAAAATAATATAGGTAACTCAAATATCTAGTGATTATTATTTTTAAAAAATTAAGTAAGATTGTCATATTTTTAAATCGAGTTATATAATATAATATTCAAAATAATTAAAATATATAGGCATTGTATAATAAATTGGAACTTCAAAAAAGAAACTGTAGGGTCGATTTTCAAGCTATTTCATTATAAAATAGAACACCACCGCATTTTAAAAAGTATGAATGGCGTGTAACTTATTAAATTAATTATTTATTAGTACGTAAAAAACTCAAAAATAATTAATTAATAACAATCACAAACTAAGATATAATTATGCCAGCCCATTATATCTTAGTCAGTGATTTACAATTATGAAAGGGATGTAAGAAAACCTCCATCAAAGTGTGGTTCAGATTACTAAAATTAAAATTAAAATCATTAAATGTGACGCCATTCACATCATGTTGTTATTTGTATATTTTGGGGTAGGTAGATTACACTATTACATACAATTTAAATTCATCTAGACATATACCTAATGGCTAATTGTGGCGCAAATTACAAGTAGGTACTAAAATAAGCGCGAAATACCATCTCCCAACTAGACCAGTATGTACATAATAATATACTTCCAAAAAGGCGACGGCATGGGAGAGTGGCTAATATATTTTTGGCATGTATAGCGGGTCGCTTACAAATAATAAAAAAATTATTATAATTGGGTATAATTTTAGACCCGTATTTTATATTTGGTCAAAACAACCCAAATAAGACGTTTATTAAAATTTGTGCAGTTTACACTTGACGAAGTTTACGAAGGGTATATCCGCAGGAAATTCCGTGCAGAATCAGCTAGTATGTACCTACCTACAGTGGCGCCGAACTCCTCAAAAAGTACTCAGGCCAAATAAAAATACAACGGCTCCAAGCCACCCTAGCGGCCATACATGTCCACATTTCTACTTAGCATTGAAAAATAATTTGTACTTCTAAATTACAAATTACATGTACCTATAATTTGAATACATGATGTCATGAGGTGTACTCTATAGGTATGATTGCGTAGGTTATAATAAAACCAACAATAGGGTCAAAATTATCTTCAGAAGTTAATTTTTTGAACAGTTCTGATATTAATGTTAACCCCTTATCCGGAATCTCCCAAAATTTTTGCTAAACATCAGAATTTATAGTTTGTCTCGCTATGCTGTTTTTAAATGCTAAGTATTTTACATTATATATTACCTAGATTAGAATATCTATAATTATTAATTACCATCAAGTACTTTTAGATTCCATAAAAACCATATTTTATTAATTTATTTCATCAATATTTTAATATATGTAATTAGTTACTAAATATATAAATTACCTAAAAAATATTACAATTAATTAAATCAGCTATGTGTAGACAGTAGACTGTGTGTAGGTATATTATATGCAATGAATAAATGTAATACTATTAATAACAATAATGTGTTGTAGTTTATAGTGATTTTATTATGAAATAATAGTTTTTAGATAATACTAAGTTATAGTTATTACTTGTTAGGTATGTAAAATTTCTGTTTGGATATATTATACAAATGACTAACTTTTAATAATTAATCTATTAAAAAGTTAGCAATTTGGCAAGAACAGAACTTTTTGAAGCAAATATATCAATGACCTGAAACATAATTAAATATTATTTTATTAATAGTGTATACCTACACATAAATTTAAAAAAAAATACAATTATTCAAGTTAAAATTAATAATAATTACCTTAAAAATATCAATAGATACATCATGTTTACAAGATATGACCACTAGATTCTCTAATCGTTTTTGATCCATTGTTGATCTCAACCGCGATTTAATAATTTTTAATTTGGAAAATGAGCGTTCAACTGAACAACTTGATGTAGGGAGTGTTAAACTTAGTTTTATAATAGAATATAAATTTTCAAACTCTGGTTTCAAATTAGTTTTATTAATTATTTGAAATATATTTATTAAACTTCCCACATTTATAACACTATCTAATTCAACTTCTTCATCGCTGTTATCTGAATTGCTGTTTTCATCATCTGTTGTATTATATAGACGTTTCGGTAAATTTGTTAGTAATTTGTGGTCTAAATCATTGAGAATTTGATTGAACATAATGTATTCGCTTCTTACTTTTTCTTGACTAAATCTATACATTTTACATAATTTCTCAAACTGCCAAATAAATCAATTGCTTCTGTACACGAACCAACAGCAGACAATATGATTAAATTTAATCTATGTGCATAACACCAGATATATAAAGCTTTAGGATTCATTTCCAAGATTCGAGCTTGCAATCCGTTATATGTTCCTCGCATATTTACATAACATAGGACTCGGCGCCACTGCCTACCTACCTACATAGCTATATGCATTGTGCCTATATAGTATAGTATACTAATGCCTTATATTATAAGTTATATTATAATATATAGACTAGGTATAGATTCATAGTACAATATGATTAACATAAAAACAATCATTTCCATTCAAATTCACATTATAACTTATAAGAACAGGTGACCTATACGGTTATACCTACCGAATAGCGAAAATTACGATTAGATTAATTTCTGTAATCACCACTACCTACCTACCTATAGATAGCATTGTATTACTTCAATGTGTACACTTAAATGACCCAGTGTCCATTAGGTCATATACGATATTAGTACATTTTACTGTTAACACTATATGCCTATAGATCACATAATATAAGTAACTACCTTATTGACTATATTTTTATTATATAGAACATTAATATTAACTATATATTTTATTGAATTGTCTAGATTTCAGTGGTTAAAACAAATTGTATAAAGTGATTTGGATACGATCATATATAAAGGTAAGCAAATCCAAATTGAAACACAATTTAATTTAAATACAACCGATCACTGACTTGAGTACTGAGTAACTAGCTATAATACGATTAGAGATAATTGCAATTTTAAAAACTTCAATTGAAGTTGTTGATGACCTAACCTCATCGATACATTTAAATATTTAATAAAGTTAAACAAATTTCATATTATTTATTCCTATTTACATGCTGATAGATACATGGTAATAGTAATAACTAGGGTTCGGATTTAAAGGCAATATAATCAATAAAAAAAAGCATTTAAAATGTAAAAAAAGGCAAAAAAAGGCATTTAATTTATATAAAAAGGCAATTCATAAATAAACTACAAAATAAAATAGTGAATATTTTTTAAACACTTTCAAATGCACACATTTTGAGAAAAATACAAATTAAAAATGATCATGAATACTAAACTACATTAAGTTTATGCTATTTTGTATAAATAGATTACCTTTTTCTTTAAACAGATTTTTCCTAAGAATTAGATTTTAAAAATTAACTTACTTGAGTTATACCAGTTAATTTAATGCAAAATAAACTAGTTGGTATTAAAAAAAAATTGGCTACCATGTA
>NC_042495.1:38032373-38041482 GCF_005508785.2 Acyrthosiphon pisum | reverse complement strand
ATAACTAATAACCATAGGCGTAATCTATGTGCAGAAAACCGAGAGTTTCCCCTGACATTTTGTAGTGGGGCCACAATAATATCGTTTTAGGACCCATCCCGTCTTAACTCATATTTATTTTATTGAATGTTACAACACATATTTTTTCTAAGTATTATGTTTGAGCTTGAATATTATTTTTCTGTGTGCGCGTGTTATTTAATTAGACAATAAAATATTTATATTATATCAATATAGTAGGTAGATACCTATACTTAAGGTTATGCTCATTTTAAAATATGGATAGTATAGGTACTAATTTAATATATTTTCACTAATTTTACAACTTAACAAAACTTCAAGGATTACTAAAGGTTTAATATTTGTTATTAGGTAAATTATATGAGAGGTAGAGTTATACTAGAATGGCGTCACCGGCTCCCCACTTTATTTTTAAACACAAATGCCCAATAGGTATAAGTAAATTTTTTTTTTATATTTCCCCCTTCTCCTTTTAAAATAAAAACAAATTCAAATTATGCTAATTGTAATAAATTAATAAATTAATAGCTAATAAGTAATAACTATATTAAACATTTTAACCTGTGCTCAAATTGATGAGGGGGGGGGGGTACGCAGGGACACGGAGCTCCCCTACTATTTTTTTTTATTTGTACGGGGGGACGGTACGAACTAGAGTGCCTAGATAATATTATTATCTAGGCTCTCTAGTAAGAACTAATGTTCGAAATAATTTTTAATAAAATGTGGTTTTCAATTGATTTCAATTATATAAAAAGTTTTACTATTTTTCATATCAAAATTATTTTTGATATTAGCTTATTAATTAATTATAATATCACCATGTGTTTCGCCTATATAGTCAGTAGTTCACAGATCATAAATCATATACAAGTATATTATCTAAGGCACAGATACTGATGTGTGTTAGTATTATCTTAAACCGTGTTCCGAATGAAATGTTATCAGTTTCAATTATGGTTATTATTTATCGATGTTTATGAATTTTTAAATTTTTAAATTTTTTTATACTCATCAAAATATGTGGTCTCTTTTGAATCAAAAACAATAGTTATTAATTTTGTTATCTATTTAGTATATTGAATAAACACTAAACAGGTAGATTATTATTAATTTTTTTTTCTACTGTATAATAATCTAAGATGTAGATATTGCTATCAAAATATATTATACCTATTTAGAATTCAAAATGTGTTGTTAAAAAGTGGTATTCACAATGTAATCAAGGCAGGAGAGTGAGGGGAGGGGCAAAGCCCCTCACGCGTCTGTGTCAAGTAAATACGCCCTTGGAACGCAGTTTTTAAATCGTTGGATGAGCTCCTCTACTTCATTTTTCCTAATTCGAACACTGAATTTTCAACTGGGACAAAAATATAGATTACTAAAAATTAAAATACCTACTGTGTTTTAAAATACATTGGTTTTAAATGTGTTTGGTTTGCTAACTGATCAGTGCTAATATCTAAATAGTTACTTAATGCTCAAGATACCTACCTATACACATATGGTTTAGGTATTGATAATGAATTTATTATATGAATGAAAATAATTTACCAGTAATATATAAAAGTAAATATAAAAATCTATGAAACAAAATACGTATATCAAAATGTATTGCCTCATTATACTAGAAAATATGTAAAATACATTGTTTGTAGGTATTGCATTTATACAATTTATTAGTTTTTTATTTAATATTTGAAATTCTAATATATTAAATCGAAATTTTGATTCCAAATTTTGTACTTCTACATTTCTATATATATAGTAGGTACCTACTACATTTTCTATATTAATCTAATTTTGAATTAACTGCAGTTAAGCTTAAGTTGGTTAGCTATTAACTAACCTATTGGTTTTTAGTATTTAGTATTATATGTCAGCATAATATGTCAGTACCTATATATAAATGTGGTTTTAACTTAAAACTTATACTTTATAGTCCACTTATTAGGTACCTTGTTATTTATTAATAAACTAATAAACAAGCTGTCTAATATTTATTTAGATTATTTATTAATATTAAAACAGACATTTAAATTCCATATATTAATAATATTAGGCACCTTGCACCTACTAGGTAAGTTACCTATATTAGTACTTACCTATATTATGTACTTGGTGTTAATCTAGTTAATGCACAATAGTCAATAAGTGTCTTAATTATATAATATTACAATTATTACTAGCTGACCCCGCGGACTTCGTTACCTGTAAAAAATTACAATTTTTAAAAAAAATGTTGATTGTTTATTGTTTAACTCCTTCTGGGTGTAACTCAGCCTCCCTGGTATGCAATCCGATAATGTGCAACAGCATATCAAGTAGGCAATGTGCGAAAATTTTATTTGAGACATGCTTGCACATGATTTGCCCGATTAATCAATGGCAACAAAATAATAAATACTAATTAGTAATTTCTACTAATCATTTCTCCTATAACCAATAGCAACCATGTATAAACAAAAATTTCCACCGTAAATCTCAAAATCCTCGTTTGAGCACCTCCTTTTATGTGGTAGGAGGGTGAAAAATACTTTATGACCTCTTCTCAGACCTACTGAATATACACACAAAATTACATAATAATCGATCAAGCCGTTACGGAGAAGTGCGACAACTAACACTGTGGCACGAGAATTTGATATAGTAGATATGTTATCATGTGTTAGTTATTTCGAATAATTTAATGTTGTTTAGTTTATCTTTTTCTATCATCCAAACACAATTATATTTCTATATATACGTGATACGTCTGGGTATAATTTAAATACGACTATGGGTACGCCTGATTTATCGTCATAAGTAGAAGAGGAAAGTTACCATGATTTATTAATCAGGTCAATTTGATAATTATATTAATTGATAATTTCATAAATTTAGTGCCTAAATATAAACTATATTATTATATAATATATTGTAGACGCATCGTTACGATTTACGATATGAAATTAATTACAGTACGTCAGTACATGAAAATAACAAAAAGAAATTTGAATATTGAACCTAAAGATGTGATAGATTACTATTTATGTGGCTTAGATAATAATTAATAATAGTATTGTAAATTGGTCAAAATTCGTCGATAAGAACTGTTTTAATATTGTAAACACGCTCCAAAATATTGTGTTTATTATCACACACTCTGGTATCGGTGTGAGTGCTTCTTCTTTTAATCGTATGGACCATGAACGTTTACTTCGCCCTGCACATAATGTAAAACATACTAGTCAGTAGTCAATGTAAATAATATACATAAAAAAGCAGAAAATCGATTTTAAATGGTATATAATATATAAGACGTGTAAAACATTCTTAAAAAAAAAATAGCATAATAACAAATATCAACTTATTCGTCAAAGTTATGGCAAATATAAATAAGTGTAAAACATACTAGTCTATGTAAATAATATATTTAAAACATAGAAAAGCGAATCTAAATGGTATATACAAATGTAAAACATATAAAAAAAATAATATAATATTAAAAATCCAATTATTTGTCTTAGTTATGGCACATAGATTTTATAAATTCGTATCGTGTGATTCGACCAGATTTGTATTTCATAATTTTTGATTGATTAATTTCTTGTCACTTGTATCCTTTCGAAATTTTCAAAAAATGTGCACTATTAATTTTAACATAAATTTCGACTAGAACTGGAGAATAATATTCAACCATGGCATGATAGACAGTAATTTTGTATTGACATTTTTGTCGAGTGCGAGTGAAATGATTCACATGTATTTGTATTTAACCTAAGACTTGAAGAGTTACATGCCCAAAGGAAGGAAAAGTACTAGCTATCTTCTGAAATATAATGTTCCGTATATTCTGCGCAATTATTGATTATAACTTATCTTTATCGGCGAGATTATGGTGTATATTTAATTAAGAATATGTAGTTTCCTCCACTTTTAACTGAAATGCATTTTGTTGTTATTTTTTGATATTAGTAGACAGTGGTAACCAAAATGTCATTTCGTTTATTATGATTAATATTTCTTTGGGCTAAAACCAAATCACTCTTTTTTGTGTTTGGGTAAAAAAGGTCATTTGGGCGAAAACCGATCCGCCCATTTTTTTAAAATAAATTACGTATTTTATACTGTTTAGATTGCGTAACGCGTATGACAGTTTATTACATTATCTATGACTATCATAATTATTTCCAGCCGAGGAAAAATCTATTTGATTTTTATCACGAGATTTTTAATTAGTGTTGAAGGAATTTATGAATGTTTATTTAACAGCTTTATAAAATATGTAATTTATATATAATTGAGCGGGGACAATCCAAAACGTACTATATTGGAATTTTTCATTTTTTTTAGTATGAGCGATTTTGTTTTTTGAAAGTCTGGAAAGTTCAGTGGAATGTTTTACATTTAATAATGAATAATCAATAAATTCAGTAAACTATTTTATGATTTCCTATCGAGTTAAACAATTGTTATAACTTTTATAAAGTTAACAAATCTATGATTTTAAAGATGAAGTTAAAACGCACAAACTATTTACAACCAATAGCACAGTTTGAATAAATTAGTCAATATAGTGAGTTATAGAAAAATTATGAATATTAAACTATAGCAATATATGCATTGGAAAATGTTTAAACTCTTTAATTTACAAAGATTAATTCATTGGAAGCTAATAGGTAGTACTACGTATACCTATGTTTGGTCTTACTGCTATTTTTGTTATTTTTGTATTTATACCGAAAAAAATCGTTTATTATTTTTTTTTGTGACATTGATCGATTCCCCCGATTCCCCGCTATGTTTACAGTATAATTTAAAATATAACTCAATTTCGCTAAAAAGGCCAATAGTACGTTTTTGATTGTCTTCCCTCAATTAATTAAGCATAATGCTTAACAAGAAAAAATGAAGAGTGTTATAATTTACAATAAATTTGAGTTAAAACAGGATGAATTTTAAAACGGTTTTGTAGTCCCCACAATAAAATGTCAAGGAAATTCTCTTCTCCTTGTCCACCCACAGACGACGTCTATGATAGTTATTAACACTGCGAATATACAAAATTTTCTTATGATGACTTCGTAAACATATTTACATAATATGTGTTGTATCTTATACGAACGCATAATATAGCTATAATTTTAACGTTCAGAAGAATCTGTTACTATCCTCACGTAGGATATTTTTGATATTTTAATTTTAAATCAAGTTATGAGGAATAAACATTTTAAAATTAGTTTAAAACCTTCTTAATATAAGTTATTATTAATAGTTTAAAAAGTCGTTTCATGTTAGGTATTGCAAATTTAACTGTAGCAAATCAAAAGTTGACCTATGGGGTTATCGTTGATGAAAATATTAAATAGGTACCTACATAATATATAAACACATTTGTCTTAATTAGTAGGTATAATATTATACATTATATAGCACCGTGTCATTAATTAATAATATAATTGATAAATTATATATTAATGAGTACTTATCATATTATGTTAGTTATCATAATGATTATTTAAAAATCATTGCTAACTTAATTTAAAAATGACTAAAATGGCTTTTGTCGAAATGGGTAACTGATCGAAACGCGAAATGTTGATTTTGGGCGAAACGGGCCGCGCCCAATACCCTTATGACTATAGTCAATACCCATTATTCATTAGTCATTATTAGTCATTATACTTATTAAAATAATAAACGTTATTAGCTCATCAGAATTTGTCAATACTATTATAGTATATAGCTAGGTATAATCCGAAATAAAGTGTAAAATGCTAAACGTACATTGATTACGTTTTTACACATATTATAATATAAATTATTTTTATTTTTAATTATAGAACTGAAATCCGTCAAAATGCAGAGGACATATTATACGGTATTTGCGTTGATTATTAGCATTTCGTTTGCACTTGCAGGTACATTTATCTGGTTTAAAAACAATTGGACTCACAAATTGTTTAGGCGGGTAAATTTACATTAATATTTACAAACGTTTTCAGACAATTTATCAGCGAATAGTTGGTCGTCCGATGATGACACGTTGCCGGAAGTGCTACCAAAAAAGATGCGTGACAAAAGCGATGACGAGATTCAAAAAGCTGTTTTTCAAGCATTTGAAAACCAACTCAAAGTGATTTCTGAATACACAGGGCACATGTTGGATCCAGAATCTCCGTACGGATTCTTTAAAGACGAAATGCCGATTACGAATGCGAGGACTTCTAATCCACAGTCTGATCTCATATTTTACAATAATGCCATTAGAGGGTTTATTGCACATAATAAAAACACTATTACCATTAAATGGGTCCCAAATCAGGTAATACTTATTATTGGCTTTTTAATTTATCAGTCTGAAAAATTTAAATTGAATACCTACGTAGAAATATAAAATTTGTAAATAGTCTGCAATTCTTAAAATTTTGAAGTGGATCCTATTATACGCTATAATGAACATAAGAATAATGAAATCTCGCTAAATTTTAATCTTAAAACAATAATTGTCTAATATCTAGATTCTAGATAGTATTATCAGTTCATCATCGTATAAATAAAATGATATAATAGTTATAAGATATATAATAAATCATTATAATTTATAATATGGAATAGTGCCTAACCTACTCAATAGTAATGCACTGATGCTATTATAATAGAGCTTTATATCTGTATTTGTTTTCTCCATTGACCATTAGGTAGGTACCTACTTACATTATTGTGTCAATCATAGCAATATATAGCAACTTTATGATCTTCAGTTCATGTTTATTTTAGTTATTTTTAATATTTAGTTGTATGAGTAAATTTATCTATTATTTATATTATTATAATATCTCGCTTGAAAATTAAAACATCGTAAAAAAAACGTCCAACAAAACAGTAAACTCATTACATAGTCTGCAATGTCGTATTTCCGTTACAATGTTAGCTTTAAGTTTAATCATAGGTCTCTAATATTAAAACTAACAAAACTCAAGTCTAAAACTAAACTGCTGAACGTACATTTTCTATAATATGTTAGTATGTTACACATTTGAAACGGACATAACAATAATGTTGATGTGCTGTCATCAAGAGGACGTGTACCGTATGTATTGTCTCTACCTTACACACGTACAACCATTGATTATAAATATTAGTATTTATAATCAATGGTACAATATAGCAAATTTTCGTTCGCTAGTTTTAACATTGTGCTGTCAGTTTTGATATATTTATTTATTTAGAGTGAATTGACCTATTATCAAACTTTTAGGTATTGTCATTTGTCCGTGTTCTATCGTTGGTTTTTTACGATATTTTATTAAAATTTTTCTCTAAAACCGAATTTACAGCAACGTCGTGTATTGTGGGAGGGCGTGGTAACTATAATTACAACAGGTAACCAATATAGCTTAAAAATTGAGCTGTAATCAATTCTTGGTTTACTCGGTTGCAACTTGGTTATTAGGTACATGATAGCAAAAAAGTAATGCCCAATCACAATACGATTTGATCGACATGACACGACATACGACGTACCTAACTGTGAAGCTAGGTTAAATTACAAATAAATTAATAATCCCCATGATTCTTAGCTTAATAATTAATAATTATATTAATAAAAATACTTATTTAGTATTTATACATGCTATTAGTGCTTAGTGCTTACACGTTCCAAACATGAATATTAACAATTAACATTAGATTTCATTTGTAAATATTACCTACCTAATTATTCAAAAAGTATAGTTCATTATTTTAATTCTAATTTACTTTACATAGGTAGGTATTTCGTTATTAATAATATTGGTAATCCATAATATTATGGTAATTCATACATTTAAAAATTAATGTCTAAAATATGAGTGGGCAAAATAAAATATATATCATGATCAATTATGATTATTCCAATATATATTGTTTTGTATAGGTCGTTACTGAACTAGGATGGAAAGACATGAGCGTCAGAGGAAGGTATACTTTCATGAATGCTTCATATTTTGATCAAGGAAAGTACCATATCCAATTACAAGATGTTAAATATCTTGCGAGCACTACGCTTTCAGAAAATACCGAATCGTACCCATCGACCGTACCAAAATCTAGCATTTCATACAAAAGTGTTAAGGTATCATTCACAGGTGGTTTACCAGAAATATTAAAGACTAGTGATTCTTCTAATGTCAAGTGAGTTAATAAAAAACAAATATAGTATATTGTATAGTATATTACACTATTTTCTATAAAATAAATTTAATAATATATTTTAATTCTATATAAACATACATAACACATAACATATATATTTTGCCATTTTATTGAACTATAGTTGATCGGTTTAAAATTTAAATATTTTTCAATTAAATATATTGAATAAAAATGTATATTATACTAGGTTAGGTAAGGTTATTATTATTAGTAGTAGATAGCCCTAACAAAAATACACCACTGGGGGCGCTAAAATCAGCCGCCAATTTTCGTGACCCGGACTATAGTCTATTCTGAATTAGAGCACACCAGGCGGCCACGGTCAAAACCGGTTTCGCTACGTAAATCTGCAGGTGTGCTCTTGTTCTCAATAGACTAAAGTTATGATTTTATGAATTATAATTCTAGTTTGGATTTCGAAAAATTTGCAATTTTTAATATCGGTAATCGGTCTAATAATAGAATCGATGTCAGCTATAAATTTGATTCATACTAGGTTAGAGTAGTGGTACGTACAAAAAAATACGTTTAAATTCAATTTTATGAAAATAATACCTACAGGCTACAATATATTACAAATTGTTTTTATATATTATAGATTCTGAGTAGAACGATGAATGTATTGATATTACAATGATAATGTGTTTTTTTTTTTAAATTTTTTTTTGTGTCTGTGTACACGATAAGTAGTCGAAATAATGCTTCGATTTTCAACTTCAGTATCTTGTTCGATGGGAAAATGAATATTGTTGGTGCATTAGGGAGGTCAAAATTTTTAAAATTTTCAAAAAAAAAGTGAAAAACAAAAAACAAATTAAGGAAAAACGGGAATTTTTACGCAAAATACGACTTTGGTTTTTGGTGTAACTTTTAAAAAAAATGACCATATTTTCATTGGTTGTTAAGGGGA
>NC_042495.1:38023467-38031861 GCF_005508785.2 Acyrthosiphon pisum | reverse complement strand
TCCCCTTAATATTTCCATTTTCTATACATGATAAAATTTTCAAAATATTTTGATTTGTTTTGAACTGTTTAGGGACATTTTCAGTTTCCAATTTTATTAGTTTTTTTTTCTATGAATGTGAATAAAACTTTATTTATTGAGTAAAAATACTTGAAAATTTAATACAAGGCTCCTACTATATTGTTACGGTGACATTTGAAAAATATTAAAAATCCTAAGTCGCAGTTTTTTTTTTAAGCATTTCAATTTTAAAAATTGACAAAATATGGAAAAATCACGAAAATTAGCAAATTATTTTGAGTTAAGAATTCGTAAAAATTTTCTTTTTAAATCTAAGATTTTAAAATGTAATACAAGATTCCTTTAAGATTATCTACCTATTTTTTTTTTTTATTGATCATGAAGCCCGGCAACTATGGCCATTAGCTGTTTGTTTTTTTGTTTGTAGGGGACGAATTTGTAGGTAGTTAAACAAGTGTGTTTTGGTTTGGCAGATTTTTTAGTTGGCTCCCGTAGGTATCTGCCATGCCCAGGATGGTGGCACTTCTCTTCGGACACTGTGACTTGCCTGAAGAAAAATGCCGCCCGCGGTCGGCATCGAACCGGCGCCGGTGTGCGTCGCAACTGACGGCTTAATCCGCTCGGCCACTCCGTCCCCCAATAATTAGATTTATAGAGTACTATTTATACGTTTATACTTATTTTACGTTTTATTGTCTTTCACCATATTTCAGCGAATTTATTTCAACCTTCAATATTGAGGGAGATAACTAGTTGGTAGTTTGATGAGTCAAGAGTAGCCGAGTAAAAAATGTTATGCTTTTTTTAACCATTGGAAAAAACCAACAAACAAATATAAACAAATATTTTTTATAATGTTATGTACAAATCTTAAAATTTAGAATTTTAAGCCAACTGTAACCTGTAACCATGCGTATACACTATACACTACCTATACTGTATTAAATTTAAATATTAAACTAAATTAAAAAGTCTAAAAATTGTTTAATAAAGCTACAAAATCCTAACTAGTTATAACTAATAATAATACTGCATGTATTAATATTAATAAATAATAATGTATTCACACAAAATATGATCTGGTAATAAAATCATATGATTTCATATTTTCATGTATTACAAAATGATCAAAATATGTATTGGTGAATACGATTTCAGGAGTGACAAAATACAAATGACAGAAATTTCTGTTATGTAGTGTACCTAGAAGTAGATTTCATATTTAATTTAACGTTGATTAATTAATATTGTTTTTAGATATATGAAATATACAATCAATAATATGAAATTTAAAGGATAGCTTCGGTTAATCTTAATGATTACATAGGTACAATACGTAAATACGTAATATCAAAATGACAAAACATATGAGTGTGTTGTGACTACTGACTTGTACACTAGGTATAAATATTAAATTCCACTCATATTTCGTTGCTAAATAATAAAATAATATTTTCTCTATTAAACCTAGTAATTACCTAAATCTTCTGCTCATGCGATATTGTGGTAATACGTTATACATCTTGGTTATACACCTACATATTACGTATTTGTCTATCATCTAAAATCTATAATAAACTTGTTATGCAGTTTGGTACCTTCTTTATGTTATAATAAACGCTATATAAATATAATGTAGTTTTTTTGAACTTTTTATATTAACGCAGTGGGCATGATACGGTCGTGTCTATGCTGTAATTTATATAATCAAATGAATATCTATTAAATCGTTCTTTTCAAAAAATGATTAATAATATATATATTTATTTTTAAATTTATAATTTTAGGCACTTTATTGAAGATATCGTTTTTCAACAAGTAGCCGATCGCGTGGTTAGAGACACTCACAACAACATCACCGTGGCCATACGTCAGGTCATCAAACCGTACGTAATAATCAAGAACGACACCGATAAAAACTTTCCCGGTACAAACGGAAAACTTTCCAGCGGTAACGTAGGATATAGCATCAGCAACACGGTCATTAGTGGCTTCGCAAATGCGGAACATAAATTGAAAAAGGTCACCACGAAAATGGCCACCAATACGGTTACAGCTGATGTACGTACAACGATCCATAACCTAGACGGTAAATTCGACTTTAAGCTCGAGGAGAGTAAGCCTACCGTCGGCAAAGCAACGTTCACCGTCAGCAGAATCGATGTCAACATATCGTTCAACATGCTTAAGCCCGTCGAATGCAAGGCTGAGGTGGTTGTGAACCAGCCGAATGTTAAATACGGTACTAAGTTGTCGGCCGACATTGAAAAAAATTTGTCAAACGCATTTTTCGACAATGTTAAAATCCAATTGAGCACGGATATCTGCAAGGCTTTGGGCCAGATCATTAAACCGGGAAAATAAAAAATAAAACTATTTAATTTATTCTAGAACCGTCGTAGAGCTTATTTTTGTAGCAAACTATTTTTTGAACTGCACGGTTAGGGCAAATAATTATTAAACTCGTAGGTATTAATGTTTTTAAATTATTGTTTTTGCTCCGATAACATACGAATTTAATTAACATAATAATATACATATTACAATTATTGAACATGTTACATGTACCTACAATATTACAAAATAAATATTATTTCAAAATATACATAAAATTTATTATTTTGATCAACATTTTTATGCTCCTTAAAATATATTATATTGTTGTATACAGTGAGGTCCCTCGTAAGAACTTCACATAAGGGGTTATTTCATACTGTATATTATTTTATTATTACAACTCAAATCGGGTATTGCTCGAGACGTCCCTTCAACACGTCCGCTTTTAGTCACTCCGTCAGTACATTTTCCCCTAAAAACAATTTTCGAAATTTTTCTTTTGCTAAACGTTAGTGCACCGTTAGTGTGAATTTTTGTGACTATTTGCAGAATTTGTGCGATATTTGTTTAACCGTAAATTTAAAAATATCCAGAGGAGGGCTGGAGAAATGTTTTCTAGCCTCCCCTCGAAGTAAAAATTAAAAATTAAAAATTTTTCTTATGCCAATCATTAATGTCCCAATAGTGTGAATTTGTGCAACTATTTTCAGAATTTGTGCGACATCCGTTATACTCGGAAAAATTGTTTATTATTCAATATATTATGTACCTATTTATTGTTATATGGATGGCGGGGCTATAACAAACCAGTACCAAAAAATTTATTATAGTGTATTTTTGCGTATACCTACTGTTGTCACAGATATAAGTATATAACTGTTATATCATATATCTCAATCTGTGACTGTTAAAGATGAATTAATCTATGTACTTAAAATATTATATCGAACGGTTTGAAGTTGGCGTATGAATCGGCAGATATATTGTACCTATTGTTGTAATAACGGCGGTATGTGATCATGATGTATGCCTACTATTTATATACATATTATAATTATTATTCGATAAATTGATATCTAAATAATGTAAATAAATAAATATAGATATATAGCTGGTGTAGTGATGTTGTAAATAGATCGCATGCCGTGTAAAATAAATCATTTCGAAAATAAACGAGAAGAATTACTGAATGCTGACAAAAATATCATCGGGAATAAAAAAATGTTACCCCCTCTCAAATAAGTTATTATAGCAACTCTGAAGTCTATACCACGGTTCTTACAACACATACACTTTAGGTTACATCTTATATACATATTATAACCTCCCTGCAAACAATTTTCTTTCATGAAATTGTTTTCGTAGAATAGTCTATTAGTCTGGTTGTTGCATAGTGCATAGATCCCTGCATAGTGCACCTTTGCATAATACCATCAATACTGCTGGCTAAAAATATTATAACTATTATTATTTTTATAATAAGAAGCTAGTGAATATAATGTTTATTGTTGACAACGATTGTGCCAATATACTGTTTATGTGTATAATTAGTTTATTTATATTGTAAAATTTCGACAGTAAATTATTTTAATGATTGTATCCAAAAGTCTTTAACTTTTTTTAAGTTTGGTATTTATATAGTGTTAAAAGTGAAGTAAAATAAAGTAATCTTTTCAATGAATTTAATTATTTTTTCTTGACTTAAAATAGCTGCTAGTACACAGTACTTATAGCGTGTTAAGTTTCACGCGTGAAGTGATATTCCGTCAACCAATTAAGATGTGGATGCAGGTCGTAGTTATGCTAAAGTTATAGTTGTAGTTATTGCTTAGCGAAATTAAAATTAGTTATATAATTTTAGGTGCACTTAGAATAGATTCGATAAGACAGATTTATTCATAAACAGTTTATAGTTAAATATCTTACCAGCGGAAGGCCCATTGGCCATGGGCTCGTTGTATTATGTTTAAAATGTATACGAGACTAAATTCCTTTCAAAGTTAAAATCCTAAGACCACCTATGATTATCATAGTAATTATTAGAACTCATATTCTTTTTCTTGTAAAGTCAGGATTTATAATGCCAATAATAATAGCAGGGCTTGCATTTGAAAAAAATTCTGTTTAACGTTATTTAGAATTAAAACGTTATACCAGTTTTGAGTTGATCGTTATTCAGAATTAAAACGTTATACAAGTTTTGCGTTAATCGTTATTTAGAATAGTGTTATATCTATTAAATGTATTAATAATAAATAATAACAAATGCGAGTAGGTAATGGATGATCATAAAGTTAGCCCCCCCCCCTTTTTTGGCCGATTCACTTCACCAGCATCAATATTTAGCAAATCAATTTCAAATAATTGCAAATTCATTTTTAGAATTTGCAAATCAAGTGCAAAGTCGCAAATTTGGTTTGGCTTGGATCGGACAAAGTGTGAGGGCTGAACAAATTTGCAAACAAATTCGCAAAAATTACAATTTTGATTTGCAAATTCTAAAAACCAATTTGCAATTATTTGCAAATAATTTGCTAAGTATAGACTTGGTATAGAACGGATCGGACAAAGTCGGGGGATCTATGAAGAAGATTTTTTTAATTTGCGACATTGTACTTGGTTTGCAAATTCTAAAAATAAATTTGCAATTATTTATAATTGATTTGTTATATATTGGTACTGGTTTGAAGTGAATCAGCCGATGGGGGGGGGGGGGGGGGGGGGTTAACTTCATGACCATCTATAACCTACTCATATTAGTTATTATTAATACATTTAATAAGTATTAACACTATTCTAAGTAACAATAAACGCAAAACTTGTACAACCAAAAACATCAAAAAATAGTTACCGAATAATTACGGAGTTCTCACCAAATGGTTACAGAATAGTTAGCGAATAGTTGTCAAATAGTTACCGAATTCACACCAAATAGTTACGGAATTCTCATCAAATAGTTACGTAATTCTCACCAAGCAGTAATTACGGAATAGTTACCAAATAAATTGTCGTCGCCACACAGAATTACGGAAAAGGTGGGTCATTGCCACAACCGACCTACGTTTATGCGCGAGTAAAAACCGTGATACTGACTTACTTACCGTACGAGTTTTTATCAAGAGTCAGTTGTCAGCGAGTGACCGTGATCATTATTATACTACCTCCACGATACCGATCGCGGCCGTCACCAATCCCGTTTGATTTACCGTAATACCTAGTATCTACCGTCGTATTGTATCATCAAGGCGTCAACCACTTCAGTCAAACACTGCCGTCAACCACTACCGTCGACCACTTCCGACCGTCAGCACCATCGCCAGGTTTTATTTCGACATGTTATAGCTAAATTATATATATTTTGTATTATTGTTATTTTTATTATTCCCTTTGCTGGCCAGCACTCGTTATGCCCCATAACTAACGTGGATTAACAACCACGGCAACTCAAAGTAGTTCGAGTTACTTCATTTATGCTTTCACCGGTTCAGCTTATCATTAGCAAATCCATACAGTCCACTTAAAATGAACGGAAGGAACATTTGGTCCATTCGAGCCTAGGATATTATTATATTCTAAGTGATTACCATTTACCATAAAAAAAAATTCAATAAGCATAATAATTAATGTAACTAAATTGGTTACTGCGTTTATTAATGCGCTGTGTTAATTTTTATTAAATTACGTAATCCGATAACTAGTTACCAATAAAATCTTTGTGAACCGATTAACGGATGGACTTTGACTGGTGATAATGATTAACAATTGTTATCTGGAAATACTATTATTATCTGTGATCAGAATTAAAAATTATGATTAAGTCATAAATGAGATTATTATTAACTTAAGTAGGTTAATAATATATATTTGGTACCGTATTCACCGTCCTCAATAAATTGTTTACACCATGATACAAAATAAATGTTGAACTCCCATGTCAATAAAATATTTTGTTTACAATATACATTGATGCAATGATTAATGATTTATTATTATATTATTTTAGATTCTGAGCGGAGGGAGGAAGCTATTTTTTTTGGTGTTTATTTTATTTTTTTATTTTTATTCTTTTTTTATCCTGTATACAAAATTTCTACCAGAAGGAGTGCTTTGATTTCAATATGTAGTACCTATCTTATCTTTTAGCAAATTGGATTAAGATGGTACTTTAAACAGGTCATTTTTCGATTTTCTTAATAGTTATTTAATGCCACGGGAAAAACCACCGGAAAATTAGGAAAAAAAAGCTAAAAATGGGATTTTAATTTCTAACGCTTTGTTTATCACCATAGAAACGAATAAAAAATTATAATATTATAATATTAATTCAATTTATACATGATATAATAAATAATAACAATATAAAATATTCAGACTGACAAACCGTCTCCGCTCAGAATCGTTTTTCTTATACAATGACATTATTTCATTGAATTCAAGTCTAATATAATCCATTATACAATTACCCACTTGTAACCTACTGTACAGCAGAGCGACATCCACTTAGATGCTTTTTTATAATTATAGGTATTAATGAATACATTAAACTATGGCTTACAATAATGCCAATACATTGTTACATAAAATGTAGGTACTTACTATAGTTATTAGTTGTTAACATAAATAAATAGTCATAAAAATAAAAAACGTGAGTGCTTAAGAGCATACGACAGAAGTGAAAACTTCAACGGCGTGAAATTAATAATACGAAATACAAGTTTTTTTGCGTTCTATATTGATAAATTAATAACTTTTACAATGTACTTAATTATAATTAAATTACTTCAGTGAATTTTGCTCTGAGTGGCCTTCATCTGCATCATCATACTCTAAAAATGAAACTATAAGTTTATGGGGTAACTGAAATATGAAATGAATAGGTATTTTTGAATGGAATGTATTTTCTAAATATCTAAAAATAAAACAAGTTTGGTAATACGAATACTATATTTAATAAATTAATAACTATACAACTGTATATTATAAAAACAATAAATATGGTACGCTGCAGTGACGCTTCGACTATCTTTCTTAAGTTTTCACTTCAAAAAGAGTTTCGGGGTATATAGTTTAATTAAAGGTTACGAAACAAATTAAAATAGTTACCATGGGTATTTATGAAGAAGCGAAGATTCGTCTTCAGGATATTCAAAATAGAATAAATAAAGTACGTGCAGCCGGAGTTGCATTGAAAAAGAACCCGACCAATAAGACGTCATTAACAAAATTCCGAATGATGTATGCTAAAATTCCACGGTTGCAAGAGGAGTTCAAGGTACAACTGTCAATTATTATAAAGCAACTAGGAAAACCGGAAAAGGATCAAAAGATGGGAGACAATGCATGCTCACCGGATGACCTATGTGAAAAATTTGAAGAGTTGTTTTTTAGTATTATGATTGTGGCAGATGAGCACATACCTGCAAAACAATTGGGAAATCCTGTAGATGAGACATTTATTGAAATAAATAGCGCGTGAAGAATTACAAATAATATTATACCTTTGGAAAAATTGTCTATACCACATTTTTAGGGTGAAAATACGCAATATATGGGTTCACGTAACTTGTTTGATACAGTTGTACATGATAACGTAAATTATCTACCGGTGATTAAGTTCACTAACCTATTAAAAAAATTATTTAGAAGGCGATCCGTTGAACCTAATTAATAATGCTCAGTGACGAGAACTACGATTTAGCCTTGAAAATACTGAATAACCGTTATTCAAATCGTCGTGTTATTTCGGAGAGTCACTTCAGACAACTCTGGGAGATGAAAAAGGCCGTATTCAATGATGGCAAGTCTATTAGGCAGCTGTTGAACCACATAACAGAGGCTACCAGTGCATTAAAAAATGTTAACTACGCCATGGATCATTGGGATCCGAATATTATTACATTTTTTTCAACAAAAATTGGAAGGACAACTTCGAGCTCAGTGGGAGCTGCTTGTAGATACCGCAGAGTATCCAAGCGTTGCCGAATTTATAACGTTCTTAACTAAGTTCTGTGATGCAGCCAGTGTCGGGTCCAAGGG